>NC_052308.1:50978337-51280030 GCF_016432855.1 Salvelinus namaycush | reverse complement strand
TGTTTTGTTTGTTTTAATTTCATAAAACATTTTAAAGCTGAAATGTCTTGACTCATTAAGTATTCAACCCCTTTGTTATGGCAAGCCTAAATAAGTTCAGAAGTATAAATGTGCTTAACAAATTGCATAATAAGTTCCATGGACTCATTCCGTGTTCAATAATAGTGGTTAGCATGATTTTTTAAATGACTACCTCATCTGTGTACCTCACACATAAAAGGTCCCTCAATTGATTAGTGAATTTCAAGCACGGATTCAATCACAAAGACCAGGGAGGTTTTCAATGCCTCGCAAAGAAGGGCACAAATTGGTAGATGAGTTAAAATAACAAAAAGCAGACATTGAATATCCCTTTGAGCATGGTTATTAATTACGCTTTGGATGGTGTATCACCCAGTCACTACAAATACACCCAGTCACTACAAAGATACAGGCATCCTTCTGTCGGGGAAATTACCACCAGGGACACCTGAAGTCAATATTAAATTAATAATTCTTTATTATCAGCAAGCTGGACAGGTTCCAACAAACGTAATGCAGCATAGTACATGTCAAGTACACGCCGAGATCTCTTATATACTGCTTACACAGACATAGTACAAGTCATAGTCCCATAATATCTATTATATACTGCATACACAGACAAGTTATATTTGCATGATTATTCATCATTAATGTTTGGTTCATGCATGTGACTGACCAATACCTCACGAGGATTCTTCTCTCCTAGCTGAGACGTTGAAACTGAAATATCCCTTTCGGTTCTCAAAGCAATGTTCTGGGCGTACTGCCAAATTGCTTATACTGATAGTGAGGATTCCTCCCAGGCTGTCACGCCCTGATCTGTTTCACCTGTCCTTGTGATTGTCTCCACCCCCTCCAGGTGTCGCTTATTTTCCCCAGTGTATTTATCCCTGTGTTTCCTGTCTCTCTGTGCCAGTTCTTCTTGTATGTTTCCAAGTCATCCAGCGTATTTCCCATTCTCCTGCTTTTTGCATTCTCCTTTTTCTAGTCCTCCCGGTTTTGACCCTAGCCTATTCCTGGACTTTGTACCCGCCTGTCTGCCACTCTGTACCTCCTGGGACCTTTTTCGCCTGTCCACCACCAAAGACTCCAACCATCTGCCTCCTGTGTCTGCATTTGGGTCTTGCCTTGTGCCTTGATACAGGCACAATCAATCACTTGCGTGAACCCAGTCGAATTGGTTAATATAAAATCACAAATATAATATTTTCCTTCACATTCTCTCCTCTAATCACTCTGTGATAATTATCATTAGATTTTACGGTAAACATTAGGTTATAAACTTCTATTAAAATAAGAAAAATCAACACAAAACTAGTCACTTCATCCTTTCAAACCCTCCATTCTGGGTTATACAATCTAAAATACACACACTCAGATTGTTTCCATAGATCTTACCTGTTGTCATGACTGGCCTGTTCGGGTCAGGTTACCGTGGACCACACTCCTACAAGAGATATCTCTCACACCCACCAGAGGGGGAGAGATCGAGAGGTATGGAGGTGGGAGGTTTTATGACACCTCACGCCCATTGTAAATCTTAAAGCAGCAGACAAAATCCCTTTGTCCTCTCACTGTGGAGGAATGGAATGCATTACCAATATCCCACTGTATATTCAATAGGTGCTGAGTTGAAAATCGACCAACCTCAGATTTCTCACTTCCTGGTTGGATTTTTTCTCAGGTTTTTGCCTGCCTGATGAGTTCTGTTATACTCACAGACATCATTCAAACAGTTTTATAAACTTCAGAGTGTTTTCTATCCAAATCTACTAATAATATGCATATTCTAGCTTATATGGCTTTGTAACAGGTCGTTTACTCTGGGCATGCTTTTCATCTGGACGTGAAAATACTGCCCCCTACCCCAAAGAAGTTAAGGAGAAGTATTCTCTAATTCTGTGCATAACACTTGTATCTTATATCAAAGTTTATGATGACTATTTTTGTAAATTGATGTGGCTCTCTGCAAAATATTACTGAACATAACGCGCCAATGTAAACTGCGATTTTTGATAAATATGCACTTTATCGAACAAAACATACATGTATACATAATCGTTTGGTGTGCTTTCGTCATAAAGCCTTTTTGAAATCGGACACTGTGATGGGATTAACAACAAGTTTATCTTTAAAATGGTGTGAAATACTTGTATGTTTGAGGAATTTTAATAATGAGATTTCTGTTGTTTGAATTTGGCGCCCTGCACTTTCACTGGCTGTTGTCAAATCGATTCTGTTAACGGGATCTTAGCCGATCTCAGCCATAAGAGGTTTTAAGAACAAGGGCGAGGAAACAGACCACTAAGAGAAAGGACACTGGCATTGTGTGGACAATCAGAGAGTTACACCCGTAAACAACTGAAGTGCCGCCATCAGAGGAGAAGGAAGAACTCGGTCCACGAGGAGATACCCCATCGGAGACCTTTGACACGTAATTACATTATTATATTCTGATCCACAAGAGCGGCAGTTCGCGGCAAGGTTAGGGTTAAACTAAGCATAGTTTACAAATGTACCCAATTGTGCTTTTCTCTTGTGCACTCTCTCTTTCTCGCTCTTTTGAAATCCCCATTCTGTGTAACGCGTGTCATATTGTGTTGGCCTGCTAAGGACCTGTTTCATTGTACTAAGTTCTAATCAATAGCCGAGACTGTGTGTTTGTGTATGCTAATTGTATATTATAATTTTAGCTTGTTAGTATATAAATCATCAACTTATTTAGTGGGACTCGGGTTTGTGCAGATTTCCAGATTATGCGACGTTCAGGATGAGACTGTAGAGGAAATTAATTTATTAGCGACTGTTGTAAAATTGATATTCTGATATTCTTTGAGCTCATTTGGGAAATAGAAACTAAAAAAAAAATACTTTCCCATGGTGCCCCACGTTAATGAGTTAATAATTGCCTGATTCATTTAATCACGTAATTATAAACAGTTAATCATTCCATGAACAGCTGTCGTCACATTAGTCAATACAACGTCATGACACTGTAAAACCATTGCAGTAGAATGTTTTAAGTTAAAACCTTCACCTCATACAGTTACACATATGCTTCATTACACAATTTAATTTCTGGATTCTGGCAATGACATTTCAGCTGGAGCTTTTCTCGCAAGTGGCATGTTAATGACAGATTAGTATCTCAATGTATTTTTTGTCTAAATTACTATACATTTTGCAGTGTGCAGACCTCCATAATCAACCTGATACCCCAAATAAACAATTTTGGACAAGCCTAAATCAATTATGGGCACGGTTGACCACCCCCTCTTTCCCGACACTCATTCTTCTGGCGTTACTTAATTTTCTTCTTCAGATAGTGTTTAGGTTCGGCCCTCCAATGGCACATGTTTAAAGTGGATGGCCCTTGATAATGTCCTGATTTCAATATCTGGGGAATAATCAGATTTTCCCAAGCAGACAAATCTCTCATCTGAGCCACCACCACCCTTTACGGTCAATTATGTTTTGTCCAGTTTCTGACCAGTACACCAGCAGCATGAGATCTCTCTCCATGCTCACTCCACATGGAATCATGTCGCACTCCTGAGAGAAAAGGCAGTTGATAGCTTCGACTGGATGCTGTGCACAGGTTGCTGGCTCGGACTCAGGTAGAAGTAGTGAAGGACAGGGCCATAGTGAACGCCATTGTCGCCATCATTTTAGCAGGTAAGTTTTCGGTCTAATTATCCCTTTCATGCATCTAGATACCATCTGGTCACCTTCACCATAACCTCAAGAGAGAACAGACCAGAACAACTTGAATTTCTGATATAGGAAATCCAGACAAACAATTCACTGTATGACACATTATTACTTCTACCAGTATTTTTTATACAAATGTCTAAGACAAATGTCAATGAGAATAACAACACACAGTTGAAACCATTTTTGAATATTGGCTTATACTCCCCTATCATCTTGGCGATCTCACCGCAGAGTTACAGGGTCAGGAAGTCAGAGGGCTAATCCTTAGGGAGAAATCCCGACCATCCAGCAGACCCAATCTGATGAGATTTGTATTGAAGCAAGACAAAAACAAAACAAATAAAAGACCACACACAAAACAAACAAAACAACAACACACTTCTTCCCTTTTGACACATGACACACATTGTGATTCATGCGTCCCCCAAAAAATTCAACACTGCCGGTTAAAACTTCTTATGGCTGCAAGGGAAAGTATTGAGTAGCCAGTGAAATCGTGCCCATTTCAAACGGCCTCGTACTCAATTCTTGCTCGTACAATATGGATATTATTATTACTATTGGATAGAAAACACTCTCTAGTTTCTAAAACCGTTGGAATTATTTCTCTGAGTGAAACAGAACTCATTTGGCAGCACTTTCCCTGACCAGGAAGTAGAATGTCAGAAATATATGCTCTGTTCAACTTCCTGCCTATACATGGTCATGACACGTAGGAGTCTACGTACACTCCATACGCCTTCCTCTGGGTGTCAAGATGATGTGAGAGAAGAAATTTTGTGTTTATCTTGGTCTGGGGTGGAATAAAAGCTATTTCTTTGACGTGACCGTCCACTTCCGGTACTCTGAAGCGCGCGACTTGGAAGTGGGATTGCCTTCTGTTTTGCTGCCGTACGGCTCGGATTTTATTTGATACATGTGACCATATCATCGTAATGTATGTTTTTTCAATATAGTTTAATCAGATTATTGAAATTTTTTCGGGAGTTTTGCCGTGTTCCGTTCTGTGACTTTGTTTACGTTGGAGAGATATGTAGCACTCGGCTAGTGCCCATGCTAAATGAAGAGGGAAAGTTGCCATTCTGAATCCAAACAACGACTCATCTGGACAAAGGACACCTTGTTCAACATTCTGATGAAAGATCAGCAAAAGTAAGACCCAATTTATGATGTTATTTCATATATCTGTCGTAGTCGCCGGCGCCCAAGTGTTTCTATTGTGCTAAGCTAAGCTAATATAACGCTACATTTTGTTTTCGCTGTAAAACACTTAATAAATCGGAAATATTGTCTGGCATCACAAGATGCCTGTCTTTCATTTACTGTACACTATGTATTTTTCAGAAATGTTTTATGATGAGTAATTAGGTATTTGACGTTGGTGTCTGTAAATATTATGGCTGCTTTCGGTGCAATTTCTGATTGTAGCTGAAATGTAAACTATGATTTATACCTGAAATATGCAAATTTTTCGAACAAAACATATGCTATACATAAATATGTTATCAGACTGTCATCTGATGAAGTTTTTTCTTGGTTAGTGGCTATTTATTTCTTTATTTGGTCGAATTTGTGATAGCTAGTGATGGAGTAAGAAACTGATGGAGTTAGAAAAGTGGTGTCTTTTGCTAACGTGGTTAGCTAATAGATTTACATATTTTGTCTTCCCTGTAAAACATTTTAAAAATCGGACATGTTGGCTTGATTCACAAGATGTGTACCTTTCATATGCTGTATTGGACTTGTTAATGTGTGAAAGTTAAATATTTAAAAAAAATATCTTTTGAATTTCGCGCCCTGCACTTGAGCTGGATGTTGTCATAAGTGTACCGGTGTCGGGCCAGCCAGCCTAACAGGTTAAATCAAAATAACAAATACAATTAGAATTACAACCCTGCCGAAGGTGTGGATGTCGATTAAGGCAGCCTCCCTGCACCTCTCTGATTCAGTTAAACGCGGAAGACACATTTCAGTTGAAGGCATTCAGTTGACTAGGTATCCCCCTTTCCCTCATTCAGGGGCAGTGCTCTCTCTCTCTGTCCTTCTTGTGGTCTGAATCATACATAGGTCAATTATAAACCTCCATAATTATCAGTGTTTACGTATTACATTTAAGTCTCACCCAATGTCTCTAGCCTTTCTAGTGAGGGTGATCAGGCCTGACCAGAAAGTCAGATCAGAGGTCATTCCACCCCATTGAGTGTTTCTTTCCCTTTTCTTTCTCTGTACATCATTATTTAAGCACATTTCAAACATTTTGTGTAGCAGGTTTACATTGGGTTTTTCAGTACATTTCTTATCAAGATAATTTACATGTGTGCAACCAAAACTCGGACAATAGATACTTCAGAAAATGTAATTTGTGTACCCTTTAAGGTGCATCTTTTCTAAACCATGAAAAGCCCATTTAAAGCCAATAAAATGACCCCACACAATAAATCAAACACAGTATTAATCCCACTAACAAATATTTAGAAGAGATGGGTCATGTGTGGGTGCTGGCATGTGTGGTAAAACGTAGGGTAAAAACAAACAAAATGACCAGGCATTAAAATTAAGCACATTAATCCGCTTTACAAGGGATATAGAGCCTAACTGGCAATGTGTGAGTCTCAAGTTTGGGGAAGATCATTTTCACCGTAAAAAATGCACCTTTCTATTAAAAGCATTACATGCATGATTGCATTTGTGATCACTTTTGATAATGGTGTTTTCCCAATAATGGAACATTCACGCTAATAGCCTACTGCCATGTGCGCATTGCTGTTCTTATAATGTGAAGAAATAGCCGAATAGTTTATCAACATTAAGCTTAAGGTTCTGATTTGTTGTGTCAGCCACATTGCCTAAAAAATATTTTGGTGCTATTGGTTGTATTAAATCTATTGCATGTTTGGACTATGTTTTGAATACACACTGCTCAAAAAAATAAAGGGAACACTAAAATAACACATCCTAGATCTGAATGAAATATTCTTATTAAATACTTTTTTCTTTACATAGTTGAATGTGCTGACAACAAAATCACACAAAAATTATCAATGGAAATCAAATGTATCAACCCATGGAGGTCTGGATTTGGAGTCACACTCAAAATTAAAGTGGAAAACCACACTACAGGCTGATCCAACTTTGATGTAATGTCCTTAAAACAAGTCAAAATGAGGCTCAGTAGTGTGTGTGGCCTCCACGTGCCTGTATGACCTCCCTACAACGCCTGGGCATGCTCCTGATGAGGTGGCGGATGGTCTCCTGAGGGATCTCCTCCCAGACCTGGACTAAAGCATCCGCCAACTCCTGGACAGTCTGTGGTGCAACGTGGCGTTGGTGGATGGAGCGAGACATGATGTCCCAGATGTGCTCAATTGGATTCAGGTCTGGGGAACGGGCGGGCCAGTCCATAGCATCAATGCCTTCCTCTTGCAGGAACTGCTGACACACTCCAGCCACATGAGGTCTAGCATTGTCTTGCATTAGGAGGAACCCAGGGCCAACCGCACCAGCATATGGTCTCACAAGGGGTCTGAGGATCTCATCTCGGTACCTAATGGCAGTCAGGCTACCTCTGGCGAGCACATGGAGGGCTGTGCGGCTCCACAAAGAAATGCCACCCCACACCATGACTGACCCACCGCCAAACCGGTCATGCTGGAGGATGTTGCAGGCAGCAGAACGTTCTCCACGGCGTCTCCAGACTCTGTCACGTCTGTCACATGTGCTCGGTGTGAACCTGCTTTCATCTGTGAAGAGCACAGGGCGCGAGTGGCGAATTTGCCAATCTTGGTGTTCTCTGGCAAATGCCAAATGTCCTGCACGGTGTTGGGCTGTAAGCACAACCCCCACCTGTGGACGTCGGGCCCTCATACCACCCTCATGGAGTCTGTTTCTGACCGTTTGAGCAGACACATGCACATTTGTGGCCTGCTGGAGGTCATTTTGCAGGGCTCTGGCAGTGCTCCTCCTTGCACAAAGGCGGAGGTAGCGGTCCTGCTGCTGGGTTGTTGCCCTCCTCCACGTCTCCTGATGTACTGGCCTGTCTCCTGGTAGCGCCTCCATGCTCTGGACACTACGCTGACAGACACAGCAAACCTTCTTGCCACAGCTCGCATTGATGTGCCATCCTGGATGAGCTGCACTACCTGAGCCACTTGTGTGGGTTGTAGACTCCGTCTCATGCTACCACTAGAGTGAAAGCACCGCCAGCATTCAAAAGTGACCAAAACATCAGCCAGGAAGCATAGGAACTGAGAATTGGTCTGTGGTCACCACCTGCAGAACCACTCCTTTATTGGGGGTGTCTTGCTAATTGCCTATAATTTCCACCTGTTGTCTATTCCATTTGCACAACAGCATGTGAAATTTATTGTCAATCAGTGTTGCTTCCTAAGTGGACAGTTTGATTTCACAGAAGTGTGATTGACTTGGAGTTACATTGTGTTGTTTAAAGTGTTCCCTTTATTTTTTTGAGCAGTGTATATTTCTCGCACAAAATAGGTCGGTTTTTGTACTAAGGGGGACAGTAGATTGACATAGGCTTGTGCTTTTACTGTTCGTTAGGCCTACTCATCTTGTTAGCTTACGAAAAGTAAATGTGTACATTTCTTCTATTATCTTCAATACAGACCTCGGAATTAGATAAAGACGTGCACAGTTGCATCCCCGATATGTCTGTCTTCACTTGTAGCCTGTGAGAAAGACCCGATCACGTGATGGAGAGCCATGTAAGTGAGAGGCGCTTCGGAGTGCGCAAGCACTCAGGGAGAAGGGCACAATGGCCACTGGCCGCAAAGGCATGGATTTTTTTGTGTTTATTACGGCCACAAAGGTGATATTCGAGGCATTATCAAGTGCTTGTCAAATTGTGAATGAGACACTGATGAAGTGTGTACATGCCTTTCAAGTAACTCTTTTCAAATCATCATTAGTCTCATCATGCAGCCTTACAATATATTAAAAATCAAAACATATAGCCCAACATTTGTAGAACAACTAAAGTTAAATGAATAACTCTAAATTATGCATATAGGAGTACATATTTCTTGTTAACCGCTCAACCGCGCACTTCCTCAAATCGTTTGGAGAAAATATTTATATTTTATGCAGCTTTGTTCAATTGTATTCTTCATACTATAAAATAATGGCACAAAATTCTAAGCAAATCTGTCTGCTAAATGAACTAGCAAAGCCCTCAGCCTTTTGGTATAGCCACATCAGGACCTAACATAAGGACAACTCAGCGTATGCTATTCTGTCCTTCTGAAAGAGACTACATTTTCTTCATAGCATGCTTCTTTCGACCTGTCTAAAATAATGGATTTATTGTGAAGGCTATATTACATGGATTTATTAGACTTTTTAAAAAGTAGATGTTCCAAAGATCTGCATTAGTTACTTGTAGAACTGTGGAAGCCAGGAGATGCTAAATGTGTTTATGCTAATCAATGGTCAATTACTGTGAGACAGACAGTTATTTGCTTGACAATCACCGGCTGATGAAATCACCGGCCCCAGCACAATCTGTGACACGTGACAAAGTAACACCTGTGACAGTAAATGGCAGACATATGACTGTCATACAGTAACTGACTGATTTGCATACCAAGCTCTTGCGCTCTGATCCCATTGTTATCAGTGGCCTAAATATATTGTAGGTGGAACACTTCTCACAACCAAATAGGGAATATTTTGTCCAACCAGGTGTCAATTTATTATATAACTTTAAAGGGGATCTCGTAAACAGCTGAGGGATGGCGCTGGAGAAATGTAACCACTCTCAAATACCTAGACAGAGATATGGATGCAACTACTGACCATCCATGGTATCAAAATTAGTTAACCCTGTTTTGAGGCTATACCGTGTTTGTTTACAATTAGATTGTTTACAATCAATGGGGTTAACAAGCTTATACTTTAAGATCGGATGGAGTTGAACTCAGTTCAGTTGAACTAAGATCATGCCGCATTTATAATCATTAATTGAAAAGCCCAAAACTGGATGATCCAATGACAGACTGCCCCTTTAACCGTTTTTCTCACCCACTTAGTTACGGGGTGAGAGAAAATTGTCAAAATATGACAAGATAAAGGATTTACATTATCAGTAACAAACAAGAGTTCACATTAGAGAAGGCCCAGTGGTTTAAGCCAGAGTTCGTAAGTATGGACCCATAGAATACCAGTCTCTCTAGTACATGGTGTAGCCTACATAGCAACATATTTATTACTATATACCGCACCTCTTATGTATTGTATACTACTAAAGCAGTACAGATTATGTAAATATGAATGTGAGACAATAGCTGTCTCTTAACACTAGATGTCAGTGCTTACATCTGAATGGGGTAAAATTGACAGTGCACATTCAATAGTGAAGCTTTATAGAAGAATAGGAACTTGCCACGACTGTCTTTGTCTATGACTGTAATAATGCAGCTGAAAATCTCAGAAGGCTCAGTGTATTGTCAAACATTGAAAAATACAGATCTAACAATTTACCTACCAACCATACTGAATTGAGCAATGAAATTCACATTTCCATTGACATGAATGGAACTGAAGTTACATGTTATTGAAAATACGTTAGATGTTTAGTGGGAATTTAGGCCTATTGTCACCAGCTACCAACACAAATATAAATCCTCTTTTGTTTTCATACCCCTGTAGCCATCACTTCAGTCGTAAAAGATTAAGTCAGATATTTGTTTCACCTTGATACCCACAACAAATGACATATTTCATTATAATTACCTGGGACACGTGACAAAGTGACAGTACATGGAAGAAAACAACTATCGTACAGTCCTTTACTGATTTGCATACATGTACTACGCGCTCTGACCCCATTGTTATCAGTGACCTACAGGTAACTGCCAAAATAATGGAAACACTAAGAGGTACAAAGTTTATTGAAAGTGAATGCTTATACACACAAGTTGATTAAGCAATTAGCATCCCATCATGCTTAGGGTCATGTATAGAAAATGTTGGGCAGGCCATTATTTTGGCTACGCCTCTATAGGACCATGGACAACGACACTGCTCCCCGCACCTAAACAAGTCTTACTGTATTGTTTGCACCACATCCTCACTATTCTGGCAGTGAGTTATGTTACGGCAGGATCATCTCTCCTGCTTTGCTAGCCTTTTTATTTTTGTGACTATTAGGTCAGCACCTTCAACACTGGACATGGCTCTAATCAGATACTCCTCCACGAACCACATCAATTCCAGTGGTTGCCATAAAGCCCCCTTTTCCCTCCGGTCTCACTGTGACTGTGGTGAACACAAGGGGAGACAGACAGCTGGTTTCAAGCGCAGGGCGCAGCAGGTGTTTATTGGAAAGGACCACAGGAGGAGGCAGGTAGCTGACTCCAGGGGCAGGCAGAAGGTCATACACAGAGGGTCCAAAGGCAACAGTACAGGCAGGGAAAAGGCTAGTAACGTAGTCCGGGAGGTCAGGCAATAGATAGATAACAGGAAATCCGATAGGCTAAAGTACAGGCAGGGAATAGGCAAAAAGGCGTTGTTAGTGAGGCAGGCAAAAACTATCATACACGGGAGGAGTAAATCGCAGGTAAAAACAGATCTCTGAAAGAAGTGTGTCACAAAACAAACAATACCTCAGTGATGGGGTGCAAATAACTGAACTAAATAGTATGTGATAATGACATACAGGTGTGTAAACAGGTGATTAGAATTCAGGTGATTGGGATTTGGAGAGTGAGCTGCATTCAGGGGTTCTAGGTGTTTAAGAGTGTGAGCTGGAAAGTGAGCTAAGTTCAGGGGATCGACGTGTTTGAGGGTGTGAGTTGGAAGCAGACGTTACAGTAACTTAGTGTGTCAGGCTGGCTCGTCTCACTGGGGCTGATGCAGGAATCATGCATACTGTGAACACCCCGTGGGAAATATAACATTTGTTCAAGCCGCCGTTGCCCTAACAGACGCAGATATCCAACTCAATGGGTCAACCTGTGTAATATGTGTAGTTTAAGTAAATCTGACTGTTCCACATTGAACCTGCCCCCTCTGTCAAACATTGCCAAATTTACTCTATTTAACACACAATCCTTAAATAACAAAGCCCTATCAATCAATGATTTTTTTCACAGAAAATACAATTGATGTCATGTCTGACTGAAACCTGGCAACAACCTAATGCATTTCTGTCTCTCAACCTTGCTGCCCGTCCTGGCTATGTCTACATCTCAAAATATCTGCAAAGCAGATATAGAATCTGACCTCATTTGAATGCCTAGCACTCAAACTGTATGACCCAAAACCACTGCTCCTCATTCTGAGATACAGGCCTCCCAAATTCTAATTTCTTCCTTTTCAAGTTATGAGGTACTAACATCTTCCTGTGTCACATGCCCTGCCACAGTGCTGGTGGGGGACTTAAACATCAGCACTTGTGAGTTTGTGGCGGATTTCCTTTCCCTGTTGGACTGTTTCAATTTCCCAACCCATGTCAAAGGCCACACTCTGGACCTGGTGTGCACCACTGCCATAGTTCCCTCTGATCTGTGTGGCTTGGACCTCACCATTTAATCTTTCCATCCCTGTCCCCAAGCCCCGTACCAAATGCACCATCACCTTCAGAAACTTCAACTGTCAACCCCCTGCTCTGAATGAACTGATTCAGTCCCATGACAATCCTGACCCTTGTTGGTGACCTGGTTTCCAACTACAACAGAGTGCTCTCCTCTAACCTGCATCTTCTGGCCACTGGCAAGACCTGCGTCTTTACCCTGGTGCACACCCAAACTACGTACCATGAACGCTTCCAACCGCCAACTGGAACAGGCCGTAAAGGAAAACATGTCTCGCAGTACATGCTGAGACATATAAGGAACATGTCTCACACTACAAAGGTTCTCTCCACGAGGCCCAGTATACCCACTACTCAAACATCAGTAGTATTTATTAGGATTGGGGTCCAAACAGGATGTGAGCAAACCAAGTCATTTGAGGTTGCTCTAAACCAGAAAGTTGGAATAAACGAGTCAAGAGCAGGTTCTTAACCTGTTTGGGCTAGGGGGCAGCATTTTCACATTTGGATGAAAAGCGTGCCCAGAGTAAACTGCCTGCTACTCAGTCACAGTTGCTAATATATGCATAGTATTAGTATATTTGGATAGAAAACACTCGGAAGTTTCTAAAACTGTTTGAATGATGTCCGCTAGCGGAACCCCATTCCTAGACAGGTTCATTGAACAAAGTTCTCTATTGAGGTATTTCTTTCTTTCCAAACTCTCCAACACAATCAAGGATGATCTCAGTGAAAACACAAATCTTCTTCTTTACAAGAACAAGGAACACAAGGCGAGTATCTTCAAACTATAACATAAATCACGGGTGTGTCACCGCCTTAACGATCCGTCCACGGGGAGCTTCCTTCGGGTGGTAGTTCGGATCTGTGGCGGCCATTCCCAAGAGGTAGTTTTTAATCTTCTTTCCCCTTCCGAAAAGTACATCTTCTCCTTTGTAGACGCAAACACTTTTCTTCCTCCAGGTCTCCCCTACTGCCGGTTCCCTCCTCTCTCTTGTAGGGGAAAGAGAATAGGTCATTAGTGCCGTCAGCTGTGCTTAATTGCCTCTGATCACCTTGACTCACATGCCAGGCTGGGCTACTATCCGTGGGACCAGCCTGCCCTCTGGTGGTCGTTCCACAAGGAATAAAGTAAGTAAAACTCATAATAACCAGAGAGTGATCAACAAGCTAAAACAGCCAGGTAACAAATTCCCCTTCACTGCTTCAGCTGACCTCTGATCAGTATCTGGACTTCTTCCAAAACAAAATAGACATAATTTACTCCAACAAACATCTACTGAACACCCCCCCCCCCCCACCCCCCACCACCACAGCTTGACTCAGCAACCATTTCCTCCCTCTCCGCCTTCTCCCCTGTTGATGCTTCGTTAATCTCTGGTCTAGTCACCAAAGCCTCAACCTGCTCACTTGACACTATGCCCACCTCTCTGCACTTTCTCTTACGGAAGCACTGAAGCCCAAGGCAAAAATACAAAAAACATAGACTCTTGGCATTTGGAAGACTTAGTATATGGTTCAAAAGACTTTGTTTGAACAACTTAACCTCACTAGGGTATGTGGGACGGTAGCGTCCCACCTCGTCAACAGCCAGTGAAACTGCAGGGCGCCAAATTCAAAACATCAGAAATCCCATAATTTAAATTCCTCAAACATACAAGTATTTTACACCATTTTAAAGATACACTTGTTGTAAATCCTGCCAAAGTGTCCGATTTCAAAAAGGTTTTACAACGAAAGCACACCAAACGATTATGTTAGGTTAGAGCCAGGTTAGAGCCAAGTCACAGAAAAAGACAGCCATTTTTCCAGCCAAAGAGAGGAGTAACAAAAAGCAGAAATAGAGATAAAATGTATCACTAACCTTTGATGATCTTCATCAGATGACACTCATAGGACTTCATGTTACACAATACATGTATGTTTTGTTCGGTAAAGTTCATATTTATATACAAAAATCTGAGTTTAGGCGGGACGCTACTGTCTCACTTGGCAAAAAGACTGAGAAAATGCAGAGCGCCAAATTCAAACTTTCATTAAATCACACATGAAAGATACCAAATTAAAGCTACACTGGTTGTGAATCCAGCCAACATGTCAGAATTCAAATAGGCTTTTCATCGAAAGCAAACGATGCTATTATCTAATGATAGCACCATTGTAAACAAAGAGAGAGAAGCATATTTCAACCCTGCAGGCGCGACACAAAACGCAGAAATAAAAATATAATTCATGCCTTACCTTTGACAAGCTTCTGTTGTTGGCACTCCAATATGTCCCATAAACATCACAAATGGTCCTTTTGTTCGATTAATTCCGTCGATATATATCCAAAATGTCCATTTATTTGGCGCGTTTGATCCAGAAAAACACCGGTTCCAAATTGTGAAACGTGACTACAAAATATCTCAAAGGTTACCTCTAAACTTTGCCCAAAAATGTCAAACTACTTTTGTAATACAACTTTAGGTATTTTTTAACGTAAATAATCGATCAAATTGAAGACGGGATGATCTGTGTTCAATACAGGATTAAAACCAACTGTAGCTAGCTTTCTGGTCATGCGCTTCTAACAAACAGGACACTTCGAGTGACCCTCCTTCAAGATGGCCGTACTTCTTCATTACACAAAGGAATAACCTCAACCAATTTCTAAAGACTGTTGACATCCAGTGGAAGCGGTAGGAACTGCAAGCAGGTCCCTTAGAAATCTGGTTTCCCAAAGAAACTCATTGAAAAGAGAGTGACCTCAAAAAATAAAAATCTGAATGGTTTGTCCTCGAGGTTTCGCCTGCTAAATAAGTTCTGTTATACTCACAGACATGATTCAAACAGTTTTAGAAACTTCAGAGTGTTTTCTATCCAAATCTACTAATAATATGCATATCTTATCTTCTGGGGATGAGTAGCTGGCAGTTTAATTTGGGCATGCTTTAATTGTTCTATTGTCTAAGTAGGTCTCATTTGTTATGCAACTTGTCAGACCGTGTAATGGTTGCTGCAGCCCTTCATTAACTTCTTATGGGCAGGTGGGATGGTAGCGTCCCACCTGGCCAAAATCCGGTGAAATTGCAGAGCGTGAAATTCAAACAACAGAATTATAAATATTTAACTTTCATAAAATCACAAGTGTAATACATCAAAATAAAGCTTAACTTCTTGTTAACCTGTTTGGGCTGCAGGGGCAGTATTGAGTAGCCGGATAAAAGGTGCCCATTTCAAACGGCCTCGTACTCAATTCTTGCTCGTACAATATGCATATTATTATTACTATTGGATAGAAAACACTCTCTAGTTTCTAAAACCGTTTGAATTATATCTGTGAGTAAAACAGAACTCATTTTGCAGCAAACTTCCTGACCAGGAAGTGGAAAATCTGAAATCGATGCTCTCTTCTAGGGGCTGCCTATAAATGCCCTTCATATATATCAGTATACATGCACTTCATACGTCTTCCACTAGATGTCGACAGGCAGTGAGAGAAGAAATTAAGTGTGTAACTTGATCTGGGCTCGAATAATAGCTCTCGGCATGACGTGTCACCAGTTTCCTGTTTTCTGGAGAGCGCGTGAAGGGACCTGGTATTGCCTTCTGTAAAGCTGTCGTTATGGACGACTAATATCTCCGGCTTTGATTTTATTTGATACATGTGACAATATCATCGTAAAGTATGTTTTTTCAATATAGTTTTATTAGATTATTGAAATTTTTTCGGGACGTTAGGCGTGTTGCTTTGTCTGCGTATGTTCAGGAAGGAGAGCTTAGCGCCACTTTGCTAGCTTTCCGTGCTAATTGACTGGAGAAGAGGACATTCTAAATCCAAACAATGCTTGTTCCCGACAAAGGACCCCTTGTACAACATTCTGATGAAAGATCATCAAAAGTAGGACCCATTTTATGATGTTATTTCATATATCTGTCGAACATGTGAAATAGTCGTTTGCGCCCAGAGTTTGGGCACTCTCACGCTATAACTAAGCTGGATGTCGTAATGTTGTTATTTTTAGAATTCTAACACGGTGATTGCATTAAGAACTAGTGTATCTATCATTTCCTATACAACATGTATTTTTTAGTTATGTTTATGAATAGTTATTTGGTCAGAATATGTGAGTGCCAGAAAAATATCTGGACGTTGTTGAAAAAGATGCTACATTAGCACAATGTATAACCACTGATTTCAGCTCTAAATATGCACATTTTCGAACAAAACATAAGTGTATGTATAACCTGATGTTATAGGACTGTCATCTGATGAAGCTTATCAAGGTTAGTCAAAAATTATATATCTTTTGCTGGTTTGTTACGATCGCTAACTTTTGCTGCTGGGGAATGGCTTGTGTTTCTGGCTATTGTGGTAAGCTAATATAATGCTATATTGTGTTTTCGCTGTAAAACACTTAAGAAATCGGAAATATTGTCTGGAATCACAAGATGCCTGTCTTTCATTTGCTGTACACCATGTATTTTTCAGAAATGTTTTATGATGAGTATTTAGGTATTTGACGTTGGTGTCTGTAATTACTCTGGCTGCTTCGGTGCCATTTCTGACGGTAGCTGTGGTGGTAGCTGCAATGTAAAACTGATTTATAGCTCAAATATGCACATTTTTCGAACAAAACATAGATTTATTGAATAACATGTTATAAGACTGTCATCTGATGAAGTTGTTTCTTGGTTAGTTTGGTTGGTTCTTGGTTAGTTAGGTTGGCTTTGTGCATGCTACCTGTGCTGTGAAAAATGTCTGTCCTTTTTTGTATTTGCTGGTGAGCTAACATAAATATACGTGGTGTTTTCGCTGTAAAACATTTTAAAAATCGGACATGTTGGCTGGATTCACAAGATGTGTACCTTTCATATGCTGTATTGGACTTGTTAATGTGTGAAAGTTAAATATTTCAAAAAAATATCTTTCGAATTTCGCGCCCTGCACTTGAGCTGGCTGTTGTCATAAGTGTACCGACGTCGGGCTTGCAGCCATAAGAAGTTAATCCAGCCGCTGTGTCAGATTTCAAAAAGGATTTACGGCCAAATCACACCATGCGATTATATAAAACCATGAAAAACATATTTCAACCAGGCAGGTGCGACACGAGAGTCAGAAATAGCAATATAATAAATGCCTTACCTTTGATGATCTTCTGTTGGCACTCCAAAAGGTCCCAGTTACATCACAAATTGTCCTTTTGTTCAATAATGGCCTTCTTTATATCCATAACTCAGTTTAGCTTGCGTGCGTCAGTCAATAATCCACCCAGTTTCCCTCCATCAAAATGCGTACAAAAGTAATCCCAAACGTTACAACTAAACTTTTCCAAACAAGTCAAACAACGTTTATAATCAAACCTTAGGTACCCTAATACGTAAATAAACGATTAAATTTAAGACGGAGAATCGTTATTGTCTTTACCGGAGAAAAATACCAAAGCGCTCTCATTCACGCGCTTGGAAACACTACAGACAAAATGGGAGCCACCGAGAAAAACTACAATTTCTTGCTCATTTTTCCAAAAACCAGCCAGAAACTCTTTCTAAAAACTCTTGACATCTAGTGGAAGCCCTAGGAACTGCAATCTGGGAGGACTCCGCAATATAATAAAAGTGACAGCCATTGAAAATAGTGGTAGGCTGAAATCTTTTTTTTTTGGGATGGTTTGTCCTGGGGGTTTTGCCTGCCATATCAGTTCTGTTGTACTCACAGACATTATTTTAACAGTTTTAGAAACTCTAGAGTGTTTTCTATCTATGCATATCCTAGCTTCCGGGCCTGAGTAACAGGCAGTTTACTTTGGGCAAGCTTTTCATCAGGATGTCAAAATACTGCCCCCTACCCAAGAGAGGTTAACTGATTCAATCCATTGATATTATTGACAGTTCTTTGATAGCCTAAAGCAGGGCTGCTTTTGAATCCCAGAACATGTAAGTGGACGAATGTGGTGTGAGGAACAGAGCATAATTCAGGCATTTTCAAACATTTGTCATTCTTCTCTCCCGCTCCAATTTCACTCTTGTACTGCTCAGCACTAAGTTCTGGGCATCCTTTGCATATAATTATTCATTTCCTTAATCACTATTCTTTAATTCTTTAACTTCTCACGAGTCACAAACCCGGATCCGGGATCCCCCCATCAAAAAAGCTGACTAGCATAGCCTAGCCTAACGCGACAGGGATATCATATAATATAATTTTCATGAAATCACAAGTCCAAGACACCAAATGAAAGATAAACATCTTGTGAATCCAGCCATCATTTCCGATTTTTAAAATGTTTTACAGCGAAAACACTATGTATTTCTATTAGCTAACCACGATAGCAAAAGACTCAACCGCATATTTTCACCATTTTTTTACCGCATAGGTAGCTATCACAAATTCGACCAAATAAAGATATAATTAGTCACTAACCAAGAAACAACTTCATCAGATGACAGTCTTATAACAGATTTATTGTATATCATATGTTTTGTTCGAAAAATGTGCATATTTCAGGTATAAATCATAGTTTTACATTGCAGCCACCATCACAAATCTCACCAAAGCAGCTAGAATAACTACAGAGACCAACGTGAAACCTAAATACTCATCATAAAACATTTATGAAAAATACATGGTGTACAGCAAATGAAAGACAAACATCTTGTGAATCCAGCCAATATTTCAGATTTTTTAAGTGTTTTACAGCGAAAACACAATATAGCATTATATTAGTTTACTACAATAGCCAACCACACAACCGCATTCATTCAACGCAAAGGTAGCGATAGCGAAAAAACCAGCAAAAGATATACATTTATTCACTAACCTTCACAATCTTCATCAGATGACAGTCCTATAACATCATATTACACAATACATATATGGTTTGTTCGAAAATGTGCATATTTAGAGCTGAAATCCGTGGTTATACATTGTGAAAACGTAGCAACTTTTTCCCAGAATGTCCGGATATATTTCTGACACTCACCTAATCTGACCAAATAACTTATCATAAACTTTACTAAAAAACACATGTTGGACAGCAAATGAAAGATACACTAGTTCTTAATGCAACCGCTGTGTTAGATTTTTTAAAATAACTTTAGTACGACATACAGCTTACGTTATAGCGAGACAGCGCCCAAAATCAGGGCGGAAAATATTACTAAACATTTTCAACAGAAATACGAAATAACATCATAAATGGTTCCTACTTTTGATGAGCTTCCATCAGAATGTTGTACAAGTTGTCCTTTGTCCAGAATAATCGTTGTTTGGTTGTAGAATGTCGTCTTCTCCTGACGAATTAGCAACCAAAGCTAGCCATGTGGCACAAAAGTGCCCAACTTCACATAACGCAAAGAAAAGAAAATGCCGAAAAACGCAATAAACTTATAAAAACTGATATAACTCGGTTTAAAATAACTACTTTATGATGTTTTTAACACATATATCAAATAAAATCAGAGCCGGAGATATCTAACTTCTTTTGCCGAAAGCTTTTCAGAACGCAATCCAGGGTCCTTCCCGCGCCTTGCTGAACAAAGGAAATTTGGGGTCATGTCATTCCAAGAGCTCTGGTTTGACCTCAGATCAAGCTATACACCCCATTCCACCTCTCACTGCCTCGTGACATCTAGTGGAAGGCGTATGAAGTGCATGTAGATCCATAGATTTCAGGCAAATTAATAGGATGGCCCTGGAACAGAGCCTTGATTTCAGATTTTTCACTTCCTGACAGGAAGTTTGCTGCAAAATGAGTTCTGTTTTACTCACAGATATAATTCAAACGGTTTTAGAAACTAGAGAGTGTTTTCTATCCAATAGTAATAATAATATGCATATTGTACGAGCAAGAATTGAGTACGAGGCAGTTTAATTTGGGAACGATTTTTTACAAAGTGAAAATAGCGCCCCCCTATTGACAAAAGCTTTTAACTATTATTTTACTCCACCCAGAGTAGTCTATAATTAGTTTATATTCTACTTTCTAACATAATGATATGAAGGTTCTATTTTAAAGGACTTCCAATGTATTTTAGGTAGGCAATACATACAGTAGGCTACTGTAACATGTACAGTTGAAGTCAAAGTTTACGTACACTTAGGTTGGAGTCATTTAAACTCGTTTTTCAACCACTCCACAAATTTCTTGTTAACAAGCTATAGTTTTGGCAAGTCGGTTAGGACATCTACTTTGTGCATGACACAAGTCGTTTTTGCAACAATTGTTTACAGACAGATTATTTCACTTATAATTCACTGTATCACAATTCCAGTGGGTCTGAAGTTTACATACACTAAGTTGACTGTGCCTTTAAACAGCTTGGAAAATTCCAGAAAATTATGTAATTATGCTTTAGAAGCATCTTAAAGGCTAATTGACATAATTTGAGCCAATTGGAGGTGTACCTGTGGATGTATTTCAAGGCCTACCTTCAAACTCAGTGCCTCTTTGCTTGACATCACGGGAAAATCAAAAGAAATCAGCCAAGACCTCAGAAAAACAATTGTAGACCTCCACAAGTCTGGTTCATCCTTGGGAGCAATTTCCAAACGCCTGAAGGTACCACGTTCATCTGTACAAACAGAGCCCCACCTTATCTCAGCTTACTGGTCACCATAGCAACACCCACCTGTAGCATTCACTCCAGCAGGTATATTTCACTGGTTATCCCAAAGCCAACACTTCCTTTGCCTGCCTTTCCTTCCAGGTCTCTGCTGCCAATGACTGGAACGTTTTGCAAAAATCACTGAAGCTGGAGACTTATATCTCCCTCTCTAACTTTAAGCGTCAGCTGTCAGAGGAGCTTACCGATCACTGCACCTGTACACAGCCAATCTGTAAATAGCACACCCAACTACCTCATCCCCATATTATTACTTACCCTCTTGCTCTTTTGCACCCCAGTATCTCTACTTGCACATCATCATCTGCATATCTATCACTCCAGTGTTAATGCAAATTGTAATTATGTTGCCTCTATGGCCTATTTATTGCTTATCTTCATCGGGATAGGGGGCAGCATTTCGACTTTGAACAAATTGCGTGTCCAAACGGAATTTCCTCCTACTCTGTCCCAGAAGGTAATACATGCATATTATTTTACATTTACATTTAAGTCATTTAGCAGACGCTCTTATCCAGAGCGACTTACAAGTACATACATTCATACTTTTTTTTTTGTACTAGCCCCCCGTGGGAATCGAACCCACAACCCTGGCGTTGCAAGCGCCATGCTCTACCAACTGAGCTACACGGGACTACTATTGTAGTCCAATCATTACTATTGTATAGAAAACACTCTGAAGTTTCTAAAACTGTTTGAATTATTTCTGTAAGTATAACAGAACTCATTTAACCTGAGAAGAGGTCAAAACAGGAAATGAGAACTCGATTTTCAAAACAGTGTCAAATGATACCCCTTCTAGTTATGGATAAGCAAACACTTCCTAGGGCTTCCACTAGATGTCACCGTCTTTAGATTTTAGTTATATGATTCTACTATAAAGGAGGGGCTCATAGAAGCTATTTTACTGAGTGGTCGTCAGAAACTTTCAGTCTCTTTTGGCGCGCTCACGAGAGAGAGTGCTCTCGTTCCAATGCTCTTTCTTCAGACAATGAAATTCTCCGGTTGGATCTTTATTGATGATTAATGTAAAACACATACTAAATATGGATTGCATACATCATTTGACCTGTTTCTACGACCTGTAACGGAACTTTTTAAGTTTTTGTCTGGAGGGATTGCTCGTGCGTCATGAAAATGCATTCATGAGCTGAACATGCTAACAACAAGTGGCTAAATGATGGGCTTTATGGAACTTTTCAGTAATTTATTGTCGATCTGGGAATCCTGGGAGTGCCTTCTGATGAAGTTATTCGAAGGTATGTGCATATTTATAGTGTTTTTGTAGCTTTTGTTGACGCCAAAATGCCGACTATTTCTTTGGCTGGATTGTGCTCTGAGCGCCGTTCTCAGATTAATCTTTTTCCGTAAAGTTTATTTTGAAATCTGACACAGCGGTTGCATAGAGGATAAGTTTATATTTAATTATGTGAATAACACTTGCATCTTTTATCAATGTTTATTATGAGTATTTCTGCAAAATCACCAGATGTATTGGAATCAAAACATTACTGCACGTAACGCGCCAATGTAAACTGAGATTTTTTTTAGATATATATATGCACATTATCGAACAAAACATAAATTTATTGTGTAACATGATGTTATATGACTCATCTGATGAAGATGTTCAAAGGTTAGTCATTAATTTTATCTCTATTTGTGGGTTTTGTGAAAGCTACCTTTGCTGTGAAAGAAATGTCTGTGCTTTTTTGGATTTGGTGGTGAGCTAACATAAATATATGTGGTGTTTTCGCTGTAAAACATTTAAAAAATCGGACATGTTGGCTGGATTCACAAGATGTTTATCTTTCATTTGCTGTTATTGGACTTTTAATGTGTGAAAGTTAAATATTTCTAAAAAATATTTTTGAATTTCCCGCGCTGCCTTTTCAGTGGAATGTGGGGGGAACCCCAGACAGGTTAACTCCCTAAGGTCCTACATTTGCACACACTGTACATAGATTTTTCTTCTGTGTTATTGACCGTACGTTAGTTTATGTGAAACTCTGTGTTGTTTTTGTCGCATTGCTTTGCTTTATCTTGGCCAGGTTGCAGTTGTAAATGAGAACTTGTTCTCAACTGGCCTGCCTAGTTGAAGCAGCTAGTGGCCACACCAGATACTAAATGTCAGTTTTTGAATCTTGTTATGTTCATACAAATATTTACACATGTTAAGTTTCCTGAAAATAAACGCAGTTGACAGTGAGAAGATGTTTCTTTTTTTGAGTTTAGCTCTGCCAATTCATGGTTGCTAAAATTCTAATAGTTCGCCTAATTTCAGTTTATGTGACAAAACAAGCAAGTATAGTGTAGAGAATCATTGTACCATCTAAACAGCTGTGAAATATATTTTCCATAACCCAAAATATTGTATTTTCAGCTGTTTGAACCTGGTGTACAAAACTGAAAGTTTAAAGATGCAAAAACAAAACTTAAAAACGGCAAGCATAGAAATAGTGCACATAGAACATACAGTATCTACCGCTTATTGGACTTGCCTTCAACGCGAATGATATATCTACAACTCACATTTCTATGTGCATTTTGTTGGGTACCCCAAAAAGTAACATATTGCAGCTTTAAGTACTGCAATGCATCTCCTCCTCATGGACTGCACCAGATTTGCCAGTTCTTGCTGTGAGATGTTACCCCACTCTTCCACCAAGGCACCTGCAAGTTCCCGGACATTTCTGGGGGGAATGGCCCTAGCCCTCACCCTCCAATCTAACAGGTCTCAGACATGCTCTATGGGATTGAGATCCGGGCTCTTCGCTGGCCATGGCAGAACACTGACATTCCTGTCTCGCAGGAAATCACACACAGAACGAGCAGTATGGCTGGTGGCATTGTTCTGCTGAAGGGTCATGTCAGGATGAGCCTGCAGGAAGGGTACCACATGAGGGAGGAGGATGTCTTCCTTGTAACGCACAGCATTGAGATTGTCTGCAATGACAACAAGCTTAGTCCTATGATGCTGTGACACACCGCCCCAGACCATGACGGACCATCCACCTCCGAATCGATCCCGCTCCAGAGTACAGGCCTCGGTGTAACGCTCATTCCGTCGACGATAAACGTGAATCCGACCATCACCCCTGGTGAGAGAGAACCTCGACTCGTCAGTGAAGAACATTGCAATTTATTGCCCTGGCCACATTTGCAGTCCTCATGCCTCCTTGCAGCATGCCTAAGGCACGTTCATGCAGAGGAGCAGGGACCCTGTATATCTTTCTTTTGATGTTTTTCAGAGTCAGTAGAAAGGCTTCTTTAGTGTCCTAAGTTTTCATAACTGTGACCTTAATTGCCTACCGTCTGTAAGCTGTTGGTGTCTTAACGACTGTTCCACAGATGCATGTTCATTGAACGAGCATGGGAAACAGTGTTTAAACCCTTTACAATGAAGATCTGTGAAGTTATTTGGATTTTTAAGAATTATCTTTGAAAGACAGGGTCCTGAAAAAGGGACATTTTCTTTTTTTGCTGAGTTTATTTCTGCAAGGTGCATCTTTAATTGAACTGTGGCTTTGTTACCTTGGGCGTGCACACAAACACACACAAAAAAATTGGAATGTATTCCAATAATTATTTATTTATTAAATGTGGTTATACATTTTGGTAGGTGGACCTCAGTGATGGGTGGGTGCATGTGTTTGGTTGGGTATTAGTGTGTGTGTGTGTGTGTGTGTGTGTGTGTGTGTGTGTGTGTGTGTGTGTGTGTGTGTGTGTGTGTGTGTGTGTGTGTGTGTGTGTGTGTGTGTGTGTGTGTGTGCGCGTGCGTGTGTGTGTGTGTGTGTGATCGTAGATGTGTTTTGTAGCTTAGAGCAGCCTTATCAGTTTGTCCCTCTTCAGCATTGCTGCCTGTCGAAAAGCTGCCCTTTTGGGGGCAGGGACGGGGTCAATGGGGGCCTCGTATTTCCTCTGTGATCCCTTCATGGATCAGGACCATGTTGTGTGGAACACATGCACTGGCAATCACATGGGGTGTTTTGTTTAGAAGGAACATGTCCAAGTGCTGCAGTCTCCTCCACTTGAGTATCCCAAATGCCCTCTCAGTGTGTCCACGTGTTGAACTGCGGACCTGGTTAAAATGCTTTTGTTCATCTTCAAGGTGGCCGTTGTTTCAGAATGGGACAATTAAGTCCACACAGGGGGTATGCAGAATCCCCCGAGCAGATGGTATTGATTGGGTAGTGGGTTGGTCTCCAGGTGGGCTTTGAGGTTGCTGGCCCTGTGCACTCTGGCATCGTCACAGAAGCAGTAGGCTGTCGCACACTGCCTGGAGATGGAAGCTAGCATGGCCCTTTCTGTTTATGTAGGCATCCCTTTTGTTGGAGGGTCCCCTGATGGTAATATGGGTGCCATCTATACACACAATCACCACAGGGAACCTCGTCTTTCGCTCAAATGCAGCCTATACCACTGGTAGCTGCTTTACAGAAAGCTACTTCACATAGTCAGACACCAGCTGGGTGAGGCCTATGACCACTTGAATGAAGTGGTGATGGAATATTTCTTTGCTGAGGTTGAACCGGTCTGCCACTCCCCTGAAACTTTCCTGGTTGGCCATCAGCCACAGGGAGGCCAACACCCTATTTTCAATGGGTGAACCTCTATGAGGCACGAGATGACCCAGGTCCTCACACAGTATCTGGAACAAAGCAAAATAAGAATCGGTTAGCTCTGTCATTCAGCTGAGAACACTCAACAATCAAGTAATCTGTTATTCATTTGTGTTGTTGCATTACTACACAATTGCAATACAAAATCTGCCAGTAGATGATGGCAGTAGCCTATTAATAGGCAGTTTACATAGGTAGACAGTGCAGAGTATCTTCAATAGTAGGCTATAACTTATCAGGTGTTACTAAATTAATGATTTTTTTGTACATTTTTGGTAAATCATAATTGTTATAGTCTGGACACTGAAACATCATGTATTGGCCTATATTTTGATAAAAACAAATACACGTTTTTTGTTTTAATTCAGTTGCATAAGAGGCAATTCTACTGAACAAAACACAGCGCAAATGGAGACCACAAAGCTCTAGTTGGCTACCTAAATAAATCATTGAGGCTGGTCTTGTTTGTATTGTGATTGATTTGATCAGACAGCGTTCAGACATTATTAAAGAGGACATACCATAAATAATACATCTGAAACAAAACACAATATGCAATGTATTGCAAATTACCTGGAAAGTCTCCCAACCCATCTGAAAGTGAACCCGAAAGGAGAAGTCCCTTTATGTCGAGGTCACCACCTCCACATAATTCAGTATTCTCCCGGACTCATCTTCGATCCCATCAATAGCGACTGCTAGTAGGACCACTGCTTAAATAGGATCGGGACCAAAGTTTTAAAAAATCTTCCACAATTGCTCCAGCAAGCACAGCTGCTCTTCTTACCACATACATTTCAGTTTTGCCAAGAACTAACAGAAACTAACAGAAATTGAAAGTTCATGTTAAAAACGTTCAACAAACTCTGTTGAAATCATACAGTTCGCCGCAAGCATTCGCAAACAATACCCTACATAAGGGACGCCGATGGCATTACCCGTATGGTTGATGAGGATCTCCATATTGCAAATGTATGGTCCATTACTAGACGTCCGCAAGTGTTATTAAAATAGGCCGACGGACTCAGGTCGTGCCCCAGGGCCGGATCTTCCGGGAAGTCATCAAATAAAGTCTCTCTGACATTTGGTATCTGTTTTATAAAATTGTAAAGTTTTGGTAATTTTTCCGCTGTTCCGGAAAATACCTTATTGTGGCTGCTTATTGCAAATGGACAAAACATCACCAAAGTGACATGGCCATTTCTCCTAAACGGAAAAGACTTCAAAGTCAAAACTCGGTGAGCAGAGGTTTGGCCAAATGAGTTTTTAGCCCAGAGACAAGATGGCGTCGAGGCCTCAACGCTTTTTGAGTTAAGGCCCAGTTTCTGGGATTAAAGGTAAAAAAACAGTAATAGAGCGCTAATTTGACCACTTCGCGTCAAAGTACATGTGTAAGGAAAAAAGTAACTAACTGTTTATCTATCGTACTTTAAGAGAAATAATTCAATGTCCGTTCGGTGATGGTTAAAGAAATGTTTGTTTTCCCAAAAAAAGTTATAGATCCAGTTGTGGTATGTTCAGACGGGTTTCGGAGCTTGACGTGATTTTCTGAACTCACACACACGCACACACAGTCAATGGAGAGTGACACAGTGTGAGGCTTACAGACACACAGAGCCTGCAATAGTTACCGTCGTAAGAACTATCAAATAACCGTCAGACCTAGAGCTCTGAAACTTTATATACATGTTCTAGAGCTTAAGTCAATAGTGCACGGTGAGTTATGTGGCTCTAGAAGGTTCTCAGCCTCGTTCATTTGCAATGACTTCAATTCATTTTGATCATCGTGAAAATGACCACATTTAGAAAAGTCCAAGAATCACAAGACTAGGTGCATTGAAACTGCCTCGGCCCATAGAGACAAACCCTAAAGTTTCTGTCCAATAGCTCATTCAGGAACCCCGTAGCAACACCCGGAAAAAGTGAATTTTCAGCACTAATTAAGGTCGCTGCTCGGGCTCCGAATGACCTATCGAGCCAAAACTCGGGATTCGGGGTCGCCTCAGCTAGGCCTACACATCATGTCAGAACTGGACCCGCAGACCCGTAACTATGTGTTTTAAGTTTTTATTATGGTTTAACCTCTCTGGGATATAGGGGGTGCTGTTTCGACTTTGCGAAAATTGATCTCCAAATTAAACTGCCTAGTACTCAATTCTTGCTCGTACAATATGCATATTATTGTTATTATTGGATAGAAAACACTCTCTAGTTTCTATAACCGTTGGAATTATGTCTCTGAGTGAAACAGAACTCCTTCTACAGCACTTTTCCTGCCAGGGAGTGAGATTTCAGAAATCTTGGCCCCTGCTCCCAGGTCAGTTCATAAGTCCCTGTGAATGCTATGATGCTACAAACACTGCCTACGCCTTCCTCTAGATGTCAGTAAGCGGGGAGATTTTGAATGGAGTGGATTGCGCAATCCGGGCTCTATAAATAGACCCTGGAGCGGAAAGAACGTCCTTTTCAACAGTGCGCTCGACGCAGAGTGGTCGTCGGACTGGCCTCCTTCCAAGCTTTTGTTTAGCCACTTATATATCGCCGGTCATGTTTTTATTCGTTATAGGTGTTAAAGACATCATAAGGTAGTTAATTTAAACCGTTTTATAGCAATTTATATCCGTTTAGTGCGATTTTGAGGCATTTCTTTGTGACGTACTTTGAAGAGCCGGTCACGTTTCCAGTACATGCCGAACGTTAGTGGCCATTTCGACAGGACGAGGACATCTTTCGACCAAAAGACGATTAGACCGGAGAAAGGATACATTGCCCAAGATTCTGATTGAAGATCAGCTCATAGTAAGAACTATTTTTGATGATAAATCGTTATTCTGTTGAAAAATGTCAAACGCATAAGCCGCCATTTTGTTTTGTGTAGCTTCGCTTGGCGAACCCTGTATTGCACAGTAAGGATAATTTTAGAAATGTAATTCAGCGATTGCATTAAGAACTAATTTGTCTTTCGATTGCTGTCCACCCTATATTTTTTAGTAAAGTTTACGATTAGTTATTCATTACGCCAGATCACTGTCCAAAATCGGCCCAGGTTAGCTGCTATTCTCATTGTATAACCACGGTTTTTTGTGGCTAAATATGCACATTTTCGAACAAACTCTATATGTATGTTGTAATATGATGTTACAGGAGTGTCATCGGAAGAATTCTGAGAAGGTTAGTGAAAAAATTAATATATTTTGGCGATGATAACGATATCGCTCTCTTTGGCTTGAATCAATGCTCGGGTAACGTTTGCACATGTGGTATGCTAATATAACGATTTATTGTGTTTTCGCTGTAAAACACTTAGAACATCTGAAATATTGTCTGAATTCACAAGATCTGTGTCTTTCCATTGCTGTGAGCTGTGTATTTTTAAGAAATGTTTTATGATTAGTAATTAGGTAATACACGTTGCTCTCTGTATTTATTCTAGTCGAGTTGTGATGGTGGGTGCAATTGTAAACTATGATTTCTACCTGAAATATGCACATTTTTCTAACAAAACCTATCCTATACAATAAATATGTTATCAGACTGTCATCTGATGAGGTTTTTTCTTGGTTAGTGGCTATCAATATCTTTATTTGGCCGAATTGGTGATAGCTACTGGTGGAGAGAAAAAATGGTGGACAAAGAAAAATGGTGTCTTTTGCTAACGTGGTTAGCTAATAGATTTACATATTTTGTCTTCCCTGTAAAACATTTTAAAAATCTGAAATGGTGGCTTTATTCACAAGATCTGTATCTTTCATTTGGTGTCTTGGACTTGTGATTTAATGATATTTACATATTTAGATGCTACTATTTAATTGTGACGCGATGCTAATCAGTGAGGGGGGGGTTGGGGGTGCTT
Organism: Salvelinus namaycush; assembly: GCF_016432855.1. Taxonomy (NCBI): domain Eukaryota; kingdom Metazoa; phylum Chordata; class Actinopteri; order Salmoniformes; family Salmonidae; genus Salvelinus; species Salvelinus namaycush. The sequence goes on along the minus strand of NC_052308.1, from coordinate 51,250,662 downwards.
GTCAGTTGGGACGCTAGCGTCCCAACTATCCCAGAGAAGTTAAACAGAAGGCGCTGTGCATTTTAGGCCTGCTGTGAAATATGTAATAGTAGGCTTCTAAAAGTGTTGGACAAAGTGGGTTTGGTGTCAATATGTATCAGTTTGGTGTCAGAATTATATCTTATTGACTAATGGGAGACTTTTGTCAGTTTTACAATACGTTTAAACAGTGATGAACTATCCCCAAATTGACAGGCTGAAATCGACACCAACGAGCGATGGAGAGGAACAACTATCACTGCCGGCCATCCCGAGTTCAACGGGCCAGTCAATTGGACATTTCTGCAGTATATTAGAGCATGTCAAATTCGTGATGGTAAATGCCCATTGTAAGACATTGCAAATGGACAGCTGTGCGCCTGGTAATCTGAACAGGTTACCAGTAGCACATTTTTTAAACAGTTTTTAATGCTTTTAGTGGGGTGCAAGGGGTCCACTGGTTAATTTGGACATTTTTTAAGTAATCTTCAGAAAAACAACAAGAGTCCCACTTCTATCTCATTGCACCAATTTTTTAAAAACCTTTATTTAACTAGGTAAATCAGTTAAGAACAAATTCTTATTTTTAATGACGGCCTAGGAGCAGCAATAGAGAGATGGAGAGGAACAACTTCTCTCTCTCATTGCACAAAATTCTTACTTCCTGTGATCAAACATGACGAATAGACCTTGTAGGTTGATTCAGGGCGTAACTTCTCTTGGGTAGGGGGCAGCATTCGGAATTTTGGATGAAAAGCATGCCCAAATTAAACTGCCAGCTACTCATCCCCAGAAGATAAGATATGCATATTATTAGTAGATTTGGATAGAAAACACTCTGAAGTTTCTAAAACTGTCTGAATCATGTCTGTGAGTATAACAGAACTTATTTAGCAGGCGAAACCCCAAGGACAAACCATTCAGATTTTCTTTTTTTAGGTCTCTCTTTTCAATGGGTTTTCATTGGGAAACCAGATTTCTAAGGGACCTTCTTGCAGTTCCTACCACTTCCACTGGATGTCACCAGTCTTTGGAAATAGGTTGAGGCTATTCCTTTGTGCAATGAAGAAGTACGGCCATCTGGAATCAGTGTAACGTTATGTGTACTGAGAGTTGCGCAAGACTAGAAAAGTAGCTTTAGATTGTTGTCCTCCTGTATTGAAAACAGATAGACCCGTTTTCAATTTGATCGATTATTAACGTTTAAAAATACCTAAAGTTGTATTACAAAAGTAGTTTGAAATGTTTTGGCAAAGTTTAGAGGTAATTTTTGAGATATTTTGTAGTGACGTTGCGCAAATTGGAAGCTGTTTTTTTCTGGTTCAAACGCGCCAAATAAATAGACAATTTGGATATATATGGACAGAATTAATCGAACAAAATGACCATTTGTGATGTTTATGGGACATATTGGAGTGCCAAAAACAGAAGCTCGTCAAAGGTAAGGCATGATTTATATTTTATTTCTGCGTTTTGTGTTGCGCCTGCAGGGTTGAAATATGCTACACTCTCTTTGTTTACTGTTGTGCTATCATCAGATAATAGCATCTTATGCTTTCGCCGAAAAGCCTATTTGAATTCTGACATGTTGGCTGGATTCACAACCAGTGTAGCTTTAATTTGGTATCTTTCATGTGTGATTTAATGAAAGTTTGATTTTTATAGTAATTAATTTGAATTTGGCGCTCTGCATTTTCTCTGGCTTTTTGCCAAGTGAGACAGTAGCGTCCCGCCTAAACTCAGATTTTTGGATATAAAAATGAACTTTACTGAACAAAACATACATGTATTGTGTAACATGAAGTCCTATGAGTGTCATCTGATGAAGCTCATCAAAGGTTAGTGATTGATTTTATCTCTATTTCTGCTTTTTGTTACTCCTCTCTTTGGCTGGAAAAATGGCTGTCTTTTTCTGTGACTTGGCTCTAACCTAACATAATCGTTTGGTGTGCTTTCGTCGTAAAACCTTTTTGAAATCGGACACTTTGGCTGGATTTACAACAAGTGTATCTTTAAAATGGTGTAAAATACTTGTATGTTTGAGGAATTTAAATTATGGGATTTCTGTTGTTTTGAATTTGGCGCCCTGCAATTTCACTGGCTGTTGACGAGGTGGGACGCTACCGTCCCACATAACCTCACTAGGGTAACAGACTTCCTGTGATCAAACATGACAAATAGACCTTCTAGGTTAATTCAGGACTTAACATAGTGAAATGTATCATATGGTCAGTATAAATGCCCTTTGGACATTTCTTATGCCATTTGGACATGGTTTACTGACTTTTGGGTTTGGAAGATGACTTCCTATAATTACATATGGCAAATGGACATAACATCCTGATTTGGTACGTTCAATACTTATTTATGGCATTTGGACATTTCTTGTGCCATTTGGCCATGGTTCTCTGACTTTTGGGTTCGGAAGCCAACTTCCTATGATCATATATGGCAAATGGACAAAACATAGGCCTTATGCACAAACTCAAAAGAATAAGAAAAATGTATGTTCATACAGCTATTACATATGTATAATTGACAAAAGAAATCGAAAGATATTCAAAAAATGGTCCAGAATGCACTTTTTTAGAGGGGGTTATATTTTTGAGAAATAAAATAGATTAAAAAAAATTGACCCTTGGGTCTTGACGACCATTTGCCATATGAAAATCTACGGTGGAGCGCGCTCGCCATCTTTGGGATTTTTGGGGTATGGCATTTGCCCAGTTCCACTTGCCATATGGTTTGGATGAACTGCCATCCATTTGAGTGGTATTTGCGATTGTGTATATGGTTTGCCCAATGGCAATTTCATGGGGGTCTTATCTTACCTTGTTGAACGCACCTCTGTAAACAATGTGAGCTAAGTTGGAAGGGATAATCAAACTACTAAAAGAGAACTGAATCACTCGAAAATCATTGCCATAAATTCTATGCGCAGGACTTGAAACTTGTGTGGAAGCGGGCTACCCAACTTCCTTCACAAGCAATATTTTCTATGAACTGTTCTGGCAGGAGAAGCTTGAGCAGGACAAGATCCCATGCTGCTGATTAACATTGCGCACCGCATAGGTCAACTCCACAACGGCTCTTGCTGTATGATTATACGGATCCACAGCTTTGAAGTCAAGCGGAAAATTGTTTGCCTTGCTGTGGAATCCGGGGGTCTGACCTATGCAGGGAAGAGGATTAGCATTTACCCAGACCTGAGTGCCAAACTGCTAAAATAGAGGGAGACCTACAACGAGGTGAGAGGGTCTTCTGTGTGAGTAGCGACCAATGGGTGGGTTTCCCTGTGGGTTCTGCTTTTTATTTTACATCCATGGATTTATCAACGCTAAAGATAACAATTACATTTTAGAAAAACAATGACAACACCAGCTATTCTCTCTTGGAATTTGGAAGGCCTTAATATTCATATCAAGCATTCCAGCTGTCTTGATATTCTAGCAAGAAACCATATTGATATTGCAATTCACCAAGAAACACACCTGCTCCAAATGAACAGACATAAAATTGAGAACCATTTGTACAAACGGTCTTCTTTTTCATCAGCCACAAACAAAACTAAGGGTGTAATCATAATGATACATAAACTTAAAATCACCTTGCTTGGTTAAAACGAAGACCAAGAAGGTAGAATCACTTAGCTTAAATGTATCCATAATGGAAAGAAAATGCCTTTGTTAATGTGTATGCTCCAAATTCATATGATCCTACGTTTTTTGATTCTCTGAACAGCATATTGTTAGAATTAACTGAATTCAATCTGGCTATTGGGACAGACATGAATGCCATTCTGGACATGTGGGACAAATCTTTTCAGGCCAATTACAATCTGCAAGCAACCAAAGCTCCTCAACATATATTCTCTCATTGCAACCTCATTGATGCCTGGCTAGTTCATAACCCTAAAGCAAAATAGTACACTTTCGATTCAAACAGGCACAAAACATTATCTTTAATTGATTTTGTACTATTATCTACGCCTTTATTTTCGTTAATCAAGAAAATAGAAATTCGACAGAGTAGTTCTTCCTGTAAAAGTTGTGTCATACTGCAGCAGAACTTTATGGCATGTTATTTAATTGTCAGCCATTGTTAACATTAATGCTAGTTAGAGCTAGTTTGACCACCAGAGGGCATCTTTGAGAAGCATTGGGTAGGGCCACCTACACTACCCAGTCCTCAGAGAGTCATAGATACTCCTGCTGTTTATCCGTGCTTCATTGGTCAGTTTCGGTTGATGGCCCACCGATCTGCACTTGGTAGATAGCCCTCCAACCTGCAACCGTTTTCTACGGTTATATATGTGTTCCCTTTCTTGCAATGTATCTTATTGCCTGTTTTACTATCGTCCTGGGCTTATAGATCGAGTCAATCCTTCATCAGATGATTCGCAACAGTAGTAGATCTAATTCAATTTAGAGGATTCTAAATTAATATCTAAGGAACTTTTATACAATTATAATGCAGGGTTAATAAAAAAAACTGTTTTAAAATGTATATATTTATTAAGTATTCTCGCTTGTCTCAGAGCAGCACGAAATAGTTGACCACACGCGGGTAGGTTATTGCTTGTTGGGGGGGATTTTCACAGAGTAGCCGGGCTATTAAGTGATGGTGCTGGAGGGAAGGGCTTCCATCTTATCGGCTCTCAACCAATCATGCTATTTTGTTTGTTTATTCGCATTGTTCATAACTTGTTCTGTACATAATGTTGCTGCTACCGTCTCTTATGACCAAAAAGAGCTTCTGGACATTGGAACTGGGATTATTCACCTCAAATTAGACGCAGAGTTCTTATTCAATGAGTCGGACGCGAAGCATATACTGCAGACATCCAACCAGGCCCCGATCCCCGTGATTCGCTGGAGAAGGAAACTGAGATTGAGGCAAAAGATCGGGGTGCCTTGAAAGCACGAACTGAAAGCATGTATATCCTACCAACGGAAAATTTAAAACTGTAATATCTTATGTTTCACTGAGTCACGGCTGAACAACGACATTAGGAACATACAGCTGGCGGTTTATTCACTCTATCGGAAAGACATAGGGTGGGGGCCTATGCATTTATGTAAACAACAGCTGGTGCACGATATCTAAAGAAGTCTCAAGGTTTTGCTCGCCTGAGGTAGAGTTTCTCATGATAAGCTGTAGACCACACTATCTACCTATCAAATTTTATTTGTCACATACACATGGTTAGCAGATGTTAATGCGAATGTAGCGAAATGCTTGTGCTTCTAGTTTCGACCATGTAGTAATATCTAACAAGTGATCTAACCTAACAATTTCACAACAACTACCTTATACACACAAGAGTAAATGAATGAATAAGAATATGTACATAAAAATATATGAATAAGCGATGGCCGAACGGCATAGGCAAGATGCAGTAGATGTTATAGAGTACAGTATATACATATGAGATGAGTAATGTAGGGTATGTAAACATTATATTAAGTGGCATTGTTTAAAGTGACTAGTGATACATATATTACATCAATTATTTCATTATTAAAGTGGCTAGAGATGAGTCAGTATGTAGTATGCAGCAGTCACTCAATGTTAGTGATGGCTGTTTAACTGTCTGATGGCCTTGATAGAAGCTGTTTTTCAGTCTCTCGGTCCCCGCTTTGATGCACCTGTACTGACCTCGCCTTCTGGATGATAGCGGGGTGAACAGGCAGTGGCTCGGGTGGTTGTTGTCCTTGATGATCTTTTTGGCCTTCCTGTGACATCGGGTGGTGTAGGTGTCCTGGAGGGTAGGTAGTTTGCCCCTGGTGATGCGTTGTGCAGACCTCACTACCCTCTGGTTGTGGGTGGAGCAGTAGCCGTACCAGGCGGTGATACAGCCCGACAGGATGCTCTCGATTGTGCATCTGTAAAATGTTGTGAGTGTTTTTGGTGACAAGACAAATTTCTTCAGCCTCCTGAGGTTGAAGAGGCGCTGCTGCGCCTTCTTCACCACGCTGTCTGTGTGGGTGGACCATTTCAGTTTGTCCGTGATGTGTACGCCGAGGAACTTAAAACTTTCCACCTTCTCCACTACTGTCCCATCGATGTGGATAGGGGGCTGCTCCCTCTGCTGTTTCCTGAAGTCCACAATCATCTCCTTTGTTTTGTTGACATTGAGTGTGAGGTTATTTTCCTGACACCAGAATCCGAGGACCCTCACCTCCTCCCTGTAGGCTGTCTCATCATTGTTGGTAATCAAGCCTACTACTGTTGTGTCGTCTGCAAACTTGATGATTGAGTTGGAGGTGTGCATGGCCACGCAGTCATGGGTGAACAGGGAGTACAGGAGAGGGCTGAGAACGCACCCTTGTGGGGCCCCAGTGTTGACGATCAGTGGGGTGGAGATGTTGTTAACTACCCTCACCACCTAGGGGCGGCCCGTCAGGAAGTACAGGACCCAGTTGCACAGGGCGGGGTCGAGAACCTGGGTCTCGAGCTTAATTACGAGTTTGGAGGGTACTATGGTGTTAAATGCTGAGCTGTAGTCGATGAACAGCATTGTCACATAGGTATTCCTCTTGTCCAGATGGGTTAGGGCAGTGTGCAGTGTGGTTGCGATTGCGTCGTCTGTGGACCTATTGGGTCGTTAAGCAAATTGGAGTGGGTCTAGGGTGTCAGGTAGGGTGGAGGTGATATGGTCCTTGACTAGTCTCTCAAAGCACTTCATGATGACGGAAGTGAGTGCTACGGGGCGGGAAAATAACCTCACACTCAACGTCAACAAAACAAAGGAGATGATTGTGGACTTCGACGGGACAGTAGTGGAGAAGGTGGAAAGTTTTAAGTTCCTCGGTGTACACATCACGGACAAACTGAATTGGTCCACCCACACAGACAGCTTTGTGAAGAAGGCGCAGCAGCGCCTCTTCAACCTCAGGAGGCTGAAGAAATTCGGCTTGTCACCAAAAGCACTCACAAACTTCTACAGATGCACAATCGAGAGCATCCTGTCGGGCTGTATCACCGCCTGGTACGGCAACTGCTCCGCCCACAACCGTAAGGCTCTCCAGAGGGTAGTGAGGTCTGCACAACGCATCACCAGGGGCAAACTACCTGCCCTCCAGGACACCTACACCACCCGATGTCACAGGAAGGCCATAAAGATCATCAAGGACAACAACCACCCGAGCCACTGCCTGTTCACCCCGCTATCATCCAGAAGGCGAGGTCAGTACAGGTGCATCAAAGCGGGGACCGAGAGACTGAAAAACAGCTTCTATCTCAAGGCCATCAGACTGTTAAACAGCCACCACTAACATTTAGTGGCCGCTGCCAACATACTGACTCAACTCCAGCCACTTTAATAATGGTAATTGATGGATATTATGTAAAAATGTATCACTAGCCACTTTAAACAATGCCACTTAACTTCTTGCCACTAGGGGGGTGCCATTTCGACATAGTACAAATTCGTTTCCAAATTAAACTGCCTCGTACTCAATTCTTGCTCGTACAATATGCATATTATTATTACTATTGGATAGAAAACACTCTCTAGTTTCTAAAACCGTTTGAATTATATCTGTGGGTGAAACAGAACTCGACTTAGAGCAATTTTCCTATGTGTATGTCAGAATGCAGAATTTTGCTGGCTGTTCTGAGACCTGTGTATTAATTTGCCTGTCCTCTATTGGTTGAGATGCACTGCATACGCCTTCCCCTGGTTGTTAGCGAATAGGGAGACTTGAAATGGAGTTTCTACGTAGTTCCCAAAGTTTATAAATTGCTTGGGAAATAGGTGGCTCTTTCTTTTCACCTTCGCTCTGGCGCACAAAGGACCTTGGGACGTTCTTTTGGAAACATCGGTTATAGGTCTTTGACATTTCCGGCTGTGTTTTTATTCGATATAGGCTTTAAAGACATCATAATCTTGTTATTTTGAACCGAATTATATCAGTTTATGTCAGTATATTGCAATTTTCGGGTATTTATTTCCTTGGCGCTGTAGGAATTTGGGTCTCTCTCTCTTTCGTGCTAATGTTTACTGCTAATTGCAACTCTGAAGACGACGTTCTCCAACCTAGCAACGATTCTTTTGGACAAAGGACACCCATCCCAAGATTCTGATGAGCGTTCATCGAAAAGTAAGAACTATTTATGCTGATAATTCATTGTTCTGTTGAAAAAAGTAAAATGCATGAGACGCCATTTCTGGCAGTGTAGCCTTGCGTTATCGCAGCCTGTATTGCGCAGTAAGGTTAATTTTAAAAATGTAATTCAGCGATTGCATTAAGAACTAATGTGTCTTTCAATTGCTGTCCAACCTGTATTTTTTTAGTCAAGTTTATGAATAGTTTTCGATAAGAATAGGTGCCGTTCCAAGATGGCGCCGGACAGATTGCTTGATATTTTGGACACTATTCTCAATGTATAAGCACGATTTGTGCCGCTAAATATGCACATTTTCGAACAAACTCTATATGAATTGTGTAATATGATGTTACAGGACTGTCATCTGAAGAATTCTGAGAAGGTTAGTGAAAAAACTAATATATTTTGGTGGTTTATACGTTATAGCTATTTTTGCCTTGAATCAATGCTGGTGTGATGTTCGCTATTGTGCTAAGCTAATATAACGCTATATTGTGTTTTCGCTGTAAAACACTTAGAAAATCTGAAATATTGTCTTGATTCACAAGATCTGTGTCTTTCATCTGCTGCATGCTGTGTATTTTTAAGAAATGTTTTATGATGAGTAATTAGCTAATACACGATGGTCTCTGTAGTTATTCTAGTCGTTTTAGTGAGAGTTGTGATGGGGGCTGCAATGGTAAACTATGATTATACCTTATACCTGAAATATGCAAATTTTTCTAACAAAACCTATGATATACAATAAATATGTTATCAGACTGTCATCTGATGAGGTTGTTTCTTGGTTAGTGGCTATTTATATCTTTATTTGGTCGAATTTGTGATAGCTGCTGATGGAGTAACAAAAAATGGTGGAGTATGGAACTGGTGTCTTTTGCTAACGTGGTTAGCTAATAGATTTACATATTGTGTCTTCCCTGTAAAACATTTTAAAAATCAGAAATGATGGCTTTATTCACAAGATGTGTATCTTTCATTTGGTGTCTTGGACTTGTGATTTCATGAACATTTTATTATATGATATCCCTGTGGCTTTAGGCTAGGCTATGCTAGTCAGCTTTTGTGATGGGGGGGATCCCGGATCCGGGTTTGGTAGGCGTTAGAGGTTAATATAATGTTTACATATCCTACATTACTCATCTCATATGTATATGTATATACTGTACTCTATATCATCTACTGCATCTTGCCATCTTTATGTAATACATGTATCACTAGCCACTTTAAACTATGCCACTTTATGTTTACATACCCTACATTACTCATCTCATATGTATAGACTGTACACTATACCATCTACTGCATCTTGCCTATGCCGTTCTGTACCATCACTCATTCATATATCTTTATGTACATATTCTTTATCCCTTTACACTTGTGTGTATAAGGTAGTAGTTGTGGAATTGTTAGGTTAGATTACTTGTTGGTTATTACTGCATTGTCGGAACTAGAAGCACAAGCATTTCGCTACACTCGCATTAACATCTGCTAACCATGGGTATGTGACAAATAAAATTTGATTTGATTTGATTTGAAAAATGGTGGCCCTCTTGAAGCATGTGGGAACAGCAGACTGGGATAGGGATTGATTGAATGTGTACGTAAACACCAGCCAGCTGGTCTGCGCATGCTCTGAGGACGAGGCTAGGGATTCCGTCTGGGCCGGCAGCCTTGCGAGGGTTAACACGTTTAAATGTTTTACTCACGTTGGCTGCAATGAAGGAGAGCCCGCAGGTTTTGGTAGCGGGCCATATCAGTGCCACTGTATTGTCCTCAAAGCGAGCAAAGAAGCTGTTTAGTTTGTCTTGGAGCAAGACATTGTGGTCCGCGACGGGGCTGGTTTTCCTTTTGTAGTCCGTAATTGACTGTAGACCCTGCCACATACCTCTCGTGTCTGAACCATTGAATTGCGACTCTACTTTGTCTCTATATTGATGCTTAGCTTGTTTGATTGCCTTGGGGAGGGAATAGCTACACTGTTTGTATTCGGTCATGTTTCCGGTCACCTTGCCCTGGTTAAAAGCAGTGGTTCGCGCTTTCAGTTTTGCGCGAATGCTGCCATCAGTCCACGGTTTCTGGCTGGGGAATGTTTTAATAGACGCTGTGTGTGAGGGTGTTGGTGAATGGAAAAATGCAGAGTCAGGCACAGGACACAGATATGAGTAATAGTCCAAATTTACTCAAAATAAAAGTACAATTCCAAACAAGGAACAAACAATATTCCAGAGCACTATCAACACGAACCCACATGACAAACAATAACGCACAAAACAGAGAGGGAAGTCAGAGGGTTAAATAAGGAACATCATTAATGGAATGGAAACCAGGTGTGTATGATCAAGACAAAACCAAACGAAAATGAAACATGGATCGGTGGTGACTAGAAAGCCGGTGACGTCGACCGCCGAACGCCGCCTGAACAAGGAGAGGGACCAACTTCGGCCGAAGTCGTGACACTGTGGGTACAACATCACCGATGCCCTTGCTAATAAACTCGCTCACGAATCAGCATATTCATCAATGTTATTGTCCGACGCTATGCGGACCATATCCCAGTCCACGTGATCGAAGCAATCTTGAAGCGTGGAATCCGATTGGTCGGACCAGCGTTGAACATACCTGAGCATGGGCGCTTCCTGTTTTAGTTTCTGTCTATAGGCTGGGAGCAACAAAATGGAGTCGTGGTCAGATTTTCCAAAAGGAGGGCGGGGGAGGGCTTTATATGCGTCGCGGAAGTTAGAATAACATTGATCCAGGGTTTTGCCAGCCTGGGTCGCGCATTTGATATGCTGATAAAATTTAGGGAGCCTTGTTATCAAATTAGCCTTGTTAAAATCCCCAGATACAATAAATGCAGCATCAGGATATGTGGTTTACAGTTTACATAGAGTCAAATTAAGTTCTTTCAGGGCCGTTGATGTGTCTGCTTGGGGGGGAATATACACGACTTTGATTATGATCGAAAATAATTATCTTGGTAGATAATGCGGTCGGCATTGGATTGTAAGGAATTCTAGGTCAGGTGAACAAGGACTTGAGTTCCTGTATGTTGCTATGATCACACCACGTCTCGTTAATCATAAGGCATACACCCCCGCCCTTCTTCTTACCAGAGAGATGTTTGTTTCTGTAGGCGCGATGCGTGAAGAAGCCAGGTGGCTGTATCGACTCTGATGGTGTATCCCGAGTGAGCCATGTTTCCATGAAACAAAGACGTTACAATCTCTGATGTCTCTCTGGAAGGCAACCCTTGCTCGGATTTCGTCTACCTTGTTGTCAAGAGACTGGACATTGGCGAGTAGTATGCTCGGAAGCGGTGCGCGATGTGCCCGTCTACGGAGACTGACCAGAAGACCGCTCCGCCCCTTCTGCGGCGCCGTTGTTTTGTGTCGCCGGCTGCGATCCGATCCATTGTCCTGGGTGGTGGACCAAACAGAATATCCTCTTCGGGAAAGTCGTATTCCTGGTCATAATGTTGGTGAGTTGACGTTGCTCTTATATCCAATTGTTGCTCCTGGCTGTATGTAATCAAACCTAAGATTTCCTGGGGTAACAATGTAAGAAATAACACATAGAAAAAACAAAATACTGCATAGTTTCCTAGGAACGCGAAGCGAGGTGGCCATCTCTATCGGCGCCGGAAGTAAGTAAGATCTAGAGATTTTATATCTTTATTTTTCGTAGCTGTCTACATTCCACCACAGGGCGAGGTTGGCACTAAAACCGCACTAAATGAGCTGTTTTCCACCAAAGGCAAATAGGAAAATGCTCATCCAGAGGCAGCACTCCTAGTGGCCGGTGACTTTAATGCAGGTAAACTTAACCTTTCTCGCCCCGGGGTTCCGCTAGCGGAACACCCACAACATTCCGCTGCCTTCGCAGAGCGCGAAATTCAAAGAAAATTGTTTTGAAATATTTAACTTACATACATTAACAAGTCCAATACAGCAAATGAAAGATAAACATCTTGTGAATCCAGCCAACATGTCCGATTTTTTAAATGTTTTACAGCGAAAACACAATATATATTTATGTTAGCTCACCACAATAGACAAACACACAACGCTATTTATCCACCGCATAGGTAGCTTTCAAAAAACCGACAAAATATAGATATAATTAGTCACTAACCAAGAAACAACTTCATCAGATGACAGTCTTATAACATGTTACACAATACATTTATGTTTTGTTCGAAAAATGTGCATATTTGAGGTATAAATCATAGTTTTACATTGCAGCTACAATCACAAATAGCACCGAAGCAGCCAGAATAATTACAGAGAGCAACGTGAAATACCTAAATACTCATCATAAAACATTTATGAAAAATACATGGTGTATAGCAAATGAAAGATAAACATCTTGTGAATCCAGCCAATATTTTAGATTTTTTAAGTGTTTTACAGCGAAAACACAATATAGCATTATATTAGCTTACCACATAAGCCAAACACACAAATGCATTTATCAGCAGCAAAAGGTAGCGATCGCAAAAAAACAGCAAAAGATATAAAATTAATCACTAACCTTGACCAACTTCATCAGATGACAGTCCTATAACATCAGGTTATACAATACACTTATGTTTTGTTCGAAAATGTGCATATTGTGAGCTGCAAACCGTGGTTATACATTGTTAATATGTAGCATCGATTCACCAGAATCTCCGGAGATATTTTGGACACTCACCTAATCTGACCAAAGAACTCATCATAAACTTTACTAAAAAATACATGTTGGACAGCAAATGAAAGATACACTAGTTCTTAATGCAACCGCCGTGTTAGATTTTTAAAAATAACTTTACCATAACAAACAGCTTACGTTATAGCGAGACAGCGCCCGCAAAATGGGCGGAAAATAGGACTCTACATTTTCCACAGAAATACGAAATAACATCATAAATGGTTCTTACTTTTGCTGAGCTTCCATCAGAATCTTGTACAAGGAGTCCTAGGTCCAGAAAAATCGTTGTTTGGTTTTAGAATGTCCTTCTCTCCTGTCGAATTAGCAACCTTCGCTAGCCATGTGGCGCGAACATGTCCATCTCCTCTCGACGCATAGAACGGAAAACTCCAAAAGACCCATTAAACGTTAAATAAACTGATGAAACTTGGTTGAAAAAACCTACTTTATGATGTTTTTCTAATATGTATCAAATAAAAACAAAGCCGGAGATATTAGCCGTGTATACCGAACGCTTATCAGAAGACAATAGGAAGGTCCTTCCCGCGCCTAGGTAGAGAAAGGAAATTGTGGTCACGTCATTCCAAGAGCTCTTGTTCGACCTCAGATCAAGCTAGACACCCCATTCCACCTTCCACTGCCTGTTGACATCAAGTGGAAGGCATATGCAGTGCATGCAAATCCATAAATATAAAGCAATTCAATAGGCAGGCCCTGGAACAGAGCATCGTTTTCAGATTTTTCACTTCCTGTCTGGAAGTTTGCTGCCAAATGAGTTCTGTTTCACTCACAGATATAATTCAAACAGTTTTAGAAACTTGAGTGTTTTCTATCCAATAGTAATAATAATATGCATATTGTACGATCTAGAATAGAGTACGAGGCTGTTTAAATTGGGCACGATTTTTTCCCAAAGTGAAAATAGCGCCCCCTACACACTAACAGGTTAAATCATTTTTACCGAATTTCTATCAGCATGTTAAATGTGCAAACAGAGGGGGAAAAAAATCGAGACCATCTTTACTCCACACACAGAGACGCGCTCAAAGCTCTCCCTCGCCCTCCATTTGGCAAATCTGACCATAACTCTATCCTTATGATTCCTGCTTACAAGCTAAAATTAAAGCAGGTGGCACCAGTGACTCGGTCTATAAACAAGTGGTCAAATGAAGCAGATGCTAAACTATAGGACTGTTTTGCTAGCACAGACTGGAATATGTTCTGGGATTCTTCCGATGGCATTGAGTACACCACATCAGTCACTGGCTTTATCAATAAGTGCATCGAGGACGTCGTCCCCACAGTGACTGTACGTAAATACCCCAACCAGAAGCCATGGATTACAAGCAAAATTCGCACTGGGCTAAAGGGTAGAGCTGCCGCTTTCAAGGAGCGGGACTCTAACCCAGAAGCTTCTAATAAATCCCGCTATGCCCTCCAACGAACCATCAAACAGGCAAAGCATCAATACAGGACTAAGATCAAATCGTACTACACCAGTTTCGACGCTCGTCGGATGTGGCAGGGCTTGCAAACTATTACAGACTACAAAGGGAAGCTCAGCCGAGAGCTGCCCAGTGACACGAGCCTACCACACAAGCTAAATAACTTCTATGCTCACGACGAGGCAAGTAACACTGAAACATGCATGAGAGCATCAGCTGTTCCAGATGACTGTGTGATCACACTCTCCGCAGCTGATGTGAGTAAGACGTTTAAACAGGTCAACTTTCACAAGGCCGCTGGGCCAGATGGATTACCAGGACGTGTACTCCAAGCATGCGCTGACCAACTGGCAAGTGTCTTCACTGACATTTTCAACCTCCCCCTGTCTGAGTCGTATAATATCAACATGTTTCAAGCAGACCACCATAGTGCCTGTGCACCAAGAACACTAAGGTAACCTGCCTAAATGACTACCGACCCGTAGCAATCACGTCTGCAGCGATGAAATGTTTTGAAAGGCTGGTCATAGCTCACATCAACACCATTATCTCAGAAACCCTAGACCCACTACAATTTGCATACCCCACCAACAGATCCAATCTCTATTGCACTCCACACCGCCCATTCCCAACCTGGACAAAAGGAACACCTACTGTATGTGAGAATGCTATTCATTGACTACAGCTCAGCGTTCAACACCATAGTGCCCTCAAAGCTCATCACTAAGCTAAGGACCCTGGGACTAAACACCTCCCTCTGCAACTGGATCCTAGACTTCCTGTCGGGCCGCCCTCCAGGTGGTAAGGGTAGGTAACAACACATCCGCCATGCTGATCCTCAACATGTGGGCCCCTCAGGGGTGTGTGCTCAGTCCCCTCCTGTACTCCCTGTTCACTCATGACTGCATGGCCAGGCACAACTCCAACACCATCATTACGTTTGCTGATGACACAACAGTGGTATGCCTGATCACCGACAACGATGAGACAGCCTATAGGGAGGAGGTCAGAGACCTGACAGTGTGGTGCAAGGACAACAACCTCTCACTCAACGTGATCAAGACTAAGGGGATGATTGTGGACTACAGGAAAAGGAGGACTGAGCATGCACCCATTGTCATCGACGGGGCTGTAGTGGAGCAGGTTGAGAGCTTCAAGTTCCTTGGCATGCACATCACCAACAAACTAACATGGTCCAAGCACACCAAGACAGTCATGAAGAGGGCACGACAAAATCTATTCCCCCTCAAGAGACTGAAAATATTTGGCATGGGTCGAAAAGTACGATGACAAACTTGTATGCCATCTGTGAATATGAAGAAAAAAAATTCAATTATGAGTCTGGTTGATTTAGCCACGGAAAAATACAGGAACCTTCCCGCTAGCCATGATTGAGATAACGGATGCTCTGGACATGCTGAGAGATGAGTTAGGATTGGTCTGCCATGTAGCATGCTTCTGTCTATAACATGTGCTGCTGATTAGGTGTGGATAATCCTTTCAAAGTGTTGCATTGCTGCCCTGAAGTTAATAGTGCTATCAACAAAGATCAGTGGGAAAAAGTTGACGGACTACATTCTGGAGGACGAGCTAAGGTTTAAGAGGGTGTGGACGATTCTATATGGGTGTAGACCAAGAAGAGCTTTCCAGTAGGTGTACCAAAACATTGACGGGCCATTTTCTCAAAAGTGGGGTTTCAAGTTTATGAACTTTCAATGAAGAATTACTTTCCCATTGTCCTCAACTGCAGTGTATGATATACAATGTTCTAGCTCTGAGTCTCTACTTTTATCGAATGTAAAAAACACCATTAAAAATGCTGGACCGGATCCAGGTGGTGGGTCACAATTGGTTTAGACATGATTCTTCCGCCCACTGGCTGAGTATAGACAGAAATATAGTGTCTCCTATTGCCCTGGAAGAGGTGGTCTTCGCTGATATGTCACTTAAGCAATGTAAACAATGCCTTGGTCCTATAATTGCTCACACAATTTCTATTTGGTGCAAAATGTGTAACTGGGAATCAAAATGCCATGCCCATACACCAATATTTCACAATAATGCCTTGCAATCTTGAATGGTCCAGTTGTGGAATCCCTACCCTTGCTGATATCCTGGACAGTAATGGTTTGAGAACATTCCAAGATTTGAAAGACATACACATTACCCGGCATCTCATTATTTCTATATTTAGGCCTATGGAGTCCCTTGGGAATCCCAATTACCGAACCATTCAATGACAGGATTTATAAATCAATCAATCAATAAAATGTATTGATGAAGCCCTTCTTACATCAGCTGATGTCACAAAGTGCTGTACAGAAACACAGCCTAAAATCCCAAACAGCAAGCAATGCAGGTGTAGAAGTATAAATACATTATCTGGGCTCCCGAAAGGACCGATTTCTATAATATATTTAATCATTTTTTGGAAAGCTCATACTCTGAGCTAGCCATTACAAAAGTATGGTCCACAGATTGAATTGAATCTGAAAAATCCTTTAACTGTAACAGAATGTGGAAAAATATGACCTTGGTATGACCATATGATGTGGGAGTGCCCTGCAGTTAAATGCTTCTGGGACAAAGTCACAAAATTCACTTCAAAGTGCATGAATGCAAATATTCAATGTGTCGCATCTCCTATATAACTTAACAATGATACACTACATGTCCAAAAGTACGATGACACCTGCTCGTCGAACATCTCATTACACTCTCATGGGCATTAATATGGAGTTGGTCCCCCATTTGCTCCTGTAACAGCCTACACTCTTCTGGGAAGGCTTTCCACTAGATGTTGGAACATTGCAGCGGGGACTTGCTTCCATTCAACCACAAGACCATTAGTACGGTTGGGAACTGATGTTGGGCGATTAGGCCTGGCTCACAGTCGGCGTTCCAATTTATCCCAAAGGTGGTAGATGGGGTTGAGGACAGAGCTCTGTGCAGAATCATCTAGAATGTCATGTATGCTGTAGCATAAACATTTCCCTCCACTGGAACTAAGGGGCCTAGCCCAAACCATGAAAAACAGCCCCAGATCATTATTCTTCCTCCCCCAAACGTTACAGTTGGCACTATGCATTCGACCAGGTAGCGTTCTCCTGGTATCCGTCAAACTCCAGAGAACGCGTTTCCACTGCTGCAGAGTCCAATGGTGGGGAGCTTTACCCCACTCCAGTCAACGCTTGGCATTACGCATTGTGATCTTAGGCTTGTGTGCGGCTGCTCGGCCATGGAAACCCATTTCTTGAAGTTCCAGATGAAGAGTTCTTGCTCTGACGTTGCTTCCAGAGGCAGTTTGGAACTCGGTAGTGAGTGTTACAACCAAAGAGAGATGATTTTTAAGCGCTACGTGCTTCAGCACTCGGCGGTCCCATTCTGTAAGATTGTGTGGCCTACCACTTCGCAGCTAAGCCGCTGTTGGTCCTAGATGTTTCCACTTCACAATAACAGCACTTACAGTTGACTGGGGCAGCTCTAGCAGGGCAGACATATGAAAAGCGTTTCAGTTCTGGCAGCGTCTGGTGAGCTCTCGCTGGCCCTTGAAAATCCGGGGGAAAGAGTGTCAATCTCGCGCCCGGACGTACCCATATCCGCAGCAGGTCTCCAAGGTGAACAGCCTCTGGCATGTTAGAACAATGTAGGTAAGGGAAGTCAGATCCTTAACTTTGGGATAAGGATTGGCTTGACCTATCAGCACAGCACGATAGTAAAACGGGCAATAAGATACACTACAAGAAAGGGAACACATATATAACTGTATAAAAACAGTCGGAGGGCCATCAAGCAAGTGCAGGTTAGAGTGCCATCAAGCGAAACAGACCAATGGAGCACAGGTAAACGGCGGAAGTATCTATGTCTCTGAGGACTGGGTAGAGTAGGGGGCCCACACCCTCCACTCCTCCCTTCATTTGGCACGGGGTTCTAGGCCGGGAAGGTGGCTTCGGCTCTCGCCCGAGCTCGGATCCCCACATCTCCATGTCGCCTGGGATGTGCCCGACCGGCTCTATCTCCCTTTCCCCGTTAGGCATGGCCGCATGTTGCACCTGTGGAGTTGCTGGTGAACCGGGTCTTCCCGCCTCGGTCTCCAATATCAAGCACTTGGGTCTCGCCCAAGACCCTTGCACGGCTCCGGGTACCTCGCTCCGGGTACCTAGCCAACCGTTCTGCTCCCCGGCGCAGGCAGAGATTCAATGTCTCCCCTCCCTGTTGCCTCGGCAACTGTGGCGCGGGAGCACCCGAATGCCTTCGTTTCTACCTTTTTGTGAACTGTGGCTCGGACGAAGGGCGGGCGGGGGAAAGGAGGGCAACCTCCCCAATCCCGCCTAGCCACTAGCATCTGCGTAAAAACATACTGTCTACTGATGGGTCCCATGTTCCAGGAACTCTGGTGGTAATATTTACCCTCATGGTGACTAGAGCAGATAAGAATGCAGGCCGAAGGGAGTAGGCCAGGAGGAACAAAGGTGGTCATCAGAGTATTAAGTTACTCTGACGACGGTGCAGGCCATAGGGAGTAAACAAGGGATGGCACGGTAATGAAAGTGACTCCAGCTCACAACACACAGCCACCCATACATACACATATACGCAGTATATGGTAAGGTGCGCGGGGTGGAATGGTAACAAGTATCACTTAAACCAGCAAAGCTTACACAAGCTTCCAAAAAATGGCAGAGGGCGCTACCATCCGATTCGCGGCCGAATAGTCTCTCTCATGTTGCCCTCAGGTTTCTCGGAGTGTCGGACAGAATCAAGGAGTAGGAAACAGATGCCCACCCTAGCTGGAGGACCCTAGATAGCAACGTCAGCCCTTGGCTCCCTTCTCCAGGTAAGTAGTGGGTAGCATATTGATGACTAGTAGGTCGACTGATGGCCAGTCTGTAAACCGGAAAAGGGTCTGCTCGAACCATGTGGCTCAATCGAATGTCAAATGGCTGATATTCAAAGAAGACAAGCCCCGTTTCGCCTGTGCTCCTCATATCAAAAATGAAGAAAATCAATGAAACGCGGGCAAAAGCGAGAGTAACTACGACCCTCCTAAGGTAGCCAGTCAATTTGAAAGTCAAAACATGGATGTACCAATCACAGACTGCCCATATAACTGTCTTTTTAACCCACCAAGTTTTAGGGGCTGAAAAAGACAAGATTTAGGATTTACCTTCCCATAAAGGTTTACCATCAGGTAAAGATGTATACGCCTCTGTTTTGCTGTGTGGTATTTGGTTGAGACTTGTTGTGTCAAATGCCACTGCCTTAGATAACCTTACATAAACCTACTGTAAAATGAATGCAACATTTCACATGACATATCATCCATACCTGGATTCAAATACTGATTACATTCTTTTAAATAATTTTAGTGTTTGTTTAAGCCTGCTTGAAGTGACAGATGGGTGGGTTTGCACTTTTGTGACTATTCTATGAGTTCCATTACGCCAGGCAATCACAGCATATGGCCTTCAGAAAGTATTCAAACCCCTTGACTTTTTCCACATTTTATTATGTTAAAGCTTTATTTTAAAATGGATTAAATAAAAACAAATCTCCGCACAATAGCCCATAATGACAGTGAAAATAGTTTTTTAGAATTTCTTGCAAATGTATTAAAAATTAAAAGCAGAAATGCCTTTAGTTACATAAGTATTCAGACCTTATGCAATGAGACTCGAAATTGAGCTAAGGTACATCCTGTTTCCATTAATTATCCTTGAGATGTTTCTACAACTTGATTGGAATCCACCTATGGTAAATTCAATTGATTGGACATGATTTGGAAAGGCACACACCTGTCCATATAAGGTCCCACATTTGACAGTGCATGTCAGAGCAAAACGTAAGCCATGAGGTTGAAAGAATTGTCTGTAGAGCTCCGAGACAGGATTGTGTCAAGGCACAGATCTAGGGATCTGCGGAAGAGTACCAAAAATGTCTGCAGCATTTAAACTTCTTCTTATGGCTGCAGGGGCAGTATTGAGTAGCTTGGATGAAAAGGTGCCCAGAGTAAACTGCCTGCTCCTCAGTCCCAGTTGCTAATATATGCATATTATTAGTAGTATTAGATAGAAAACACTGAAGTTTCTAAAACTGTTTGAATGATGTCTGTGAGCATAACAGAACTCATATGTCAGAAAAAAGAGAAAAAAATCCAACCAGGAAGTAGGAAATCTGAGGTTTGTAGGTTTTCAACTCATCGCCTATCGAATACACAGTGGGATATGGGTCATGTTGCACTTCCTAGGGCTTCCACTAGATGTCAACAGTCTTTAGAACCTTGTCCGATGCTTCTACTGTGAAGTGGGGCCGAAGGAGAGAGGATTGAGTAAGGTCTACCATGACCTAAACATGCGCTGACCATGCGCGTTCATGTGAGAGCGAGCTCTGTTCCATCGCACTTCTGAAGACAAAGGAATTGTCCGGTTGGAACATTATTGAAGATTTATGTTAAAAACATCCTAAAGATTGATTCAGTACATCGTTTGACATGTTTCTACTGACTGTTACGGAACTTTTTGACATTTCGTCTGCTTTTAGTGAACGCGCTTCGTGACTTTGGATTTGTTTACCAAACGCCCTAACAAAAGTAGCTATTTGGACATAAATGATGGACATTACCGAACAAAATAAACATTTCTTGTGGAAGTGGGAGTCCTGGGAGTACATTCTGACGAAGATCAGCAAAGGTAAGTGAAGATTTATAATGGTATTTCTGACTTTTGATGACTCCACAATTTGGCAGGTAACTGTATGGCTTGCTTTTGTGGCTGAACGCTGTTCTCAGATAATGGAATATTGTGCTTTTGCCGTAAAGCTTTTTTGAAATCTGACACAGCGGTTGCATTAAGAACAAGTTTATCTTTAATTCTATGTAAAACATGTATCTTTCATCACAGTTTATGATGAGTATTTCTGTTATTTGATGTGGCTCAAGATATTTTGGAGCCATTTCTGAACATGGCGCCAATGTAAACTGAGGTTTTTGGATATAAATATGAACTTTATTGAACAAAACATATATGTATTGTGTAACATGAAGTCCTATGAGTGTCATCTGATGAAGATCATCAAAGGTTAGTGATTTAATTTTATCTGTCACGCCCTGACCGTAGAGATCTTTTTATGTCTCTATTTTGGTTTGGTCAGGGTGTGATTTGGGTGGGAATTCTATGTTCATTTTCTATGTTTTGTATTTCTTTGTTGTTTGGCCGGGTGTGGTTCTCAGAGGCAGCTGTCTATCGTTGTCTCTGATTGAGAACCATACTTATGTAGCTTTTCCCACATGGTTTTTGTGGGTAGTTGTTTTCTGTTTTTGTGTCTTCACCAGACAGAACTGTTTCGTGTTGTTTCTTTTTGTTATTTTTTCTGTGTTCAGTTTTTTAAATAAATAATCATGAACACTTCCCATGCTGCGCTTTGGTCCACACCTTCTTCATACGACGACCGTTACATTATCTCTATTTCTGCTTTTTGTGACTCCTGTCTTTGGCTGGAAAAATGGCTGTGTTTTTCTGTGATTTGGCGGTGACCTAACATAATCGTTTGTGGTGCTTTCGCTGTAAAGCCTTTTTGAAATCTGACAACGTGGTGGGATTAACAAGAAGTGTATCTTTAAAATGGTATAAAATACTTGTATGCTTGAGGAATTTTAATTATGAGATTTCTGTTGTTTGAATTTGGAGCCCTGCACTTTCACTGGCTGTTGTCATATCGATCCCGTTTACGGGTTTGCAGCCCTAAGAAGTTTTAAGGTCCCCAAGAAAACTGTGAGCTCAATCATACTTAAATGGAAGAAGCTTGTAAACACCAAGACTCTTCCTAGAGCTGGCCGCCTGGCCAAACTGAGCAATCGGGGGAGAAGGGCCATGGTCAGGGAGCTGACCAAGAATCAATGGTCACTCTGACAGAGCTCCAGAGTTCCTCTGTGGAGATGAGAGAACATTCCAGAAGAACAACCATCTCTGCAGCACTCCCCAGTCAGGCATTTATGGTAGAGTGGCCAGACGAAAGCCACTCCTCAGTAAAAGGCACATGAAAGCCAGCTTGGAGTTTGCCAAAAGGCACCTAAAGATTCTCAGACCATGAGAAACAAGATTCTCTGGTCTGATGAATCCAAGATTGAACTCTTTGTCCTGAATGACAAGCGTCATGTCTAGAGGAAACCTGGTACCACCCCTAAGGTGAAGAATGGTGGTGGCAGCATCATGCTGTGGGGATGTTTTTCTGCGGCAGGGACTGGGAGACTAGTCAGGATCGAGGCAAAGATGAATGGAGCAAAGTATACAGTTGAAGTCGGAGGTTTACATACAGCCAAATACATTTAAACTCATTTTTTCACAATTCCTGACATTTAATCCTAGTAAAAATTCCCTGTCTTAGGTCAGTCAGGATAACCACTTTATTTTAAGAATGTTAAATGTCAGAATAATAGTAGAGTGATTTATTTCAGCTTTTATTTCGTTCATCACATTACCAGTGGGACAGAAGTTTAAATACACTCAATTAGTATTTGGTAGCATTGCCTTTAAATTGTTTAACTGGGGTCAAACATTTCGGGTAGCCTTCCACAAGCTTCCCACAATAAGTTGGGTGAATTTTGGCCCATTCCTCCTGACAGAGCTGGTGTAACTGAGTCAGGTTTGTAGGCCTCCTTGCTCGCACACGCTTTTTCAGTTCTGCCCAGAAATATTCTATAGGATTGAGGTCAGGGCTTTGTGATGGCCACTCCAATACCTTGACTTTGTTGTCCTTAAGCCATTTTGACACAACTTTGGAAGTATGCTTGGGGTCATTGTCCATTTGGAAGACCCATTTTCGACCAAGCTTTAACTTCCTGACTGATGTCTTGAGATGTTGCTTCAATATATCCACATAATTTTCCTGCCTCATGATGCCATCTATTTTGTGAAGTACACCAGTCCCTCCTGCAGTAAAGCACCCCCAGAACATGATGCTGCCACCCCGTGCTTCACGGTTGGGATGGTGTTCTTCGGCTTGCAAGCCTTCCCCTTTTTCCTTCAAACATAACGATGGTCATTATTGCAAACAGTTCTATTTTTGTTTCATCAGACCAGAGGACATTTCTCCCAAAAGTACGATCTTTGTCCCCATGTGCAGTTGCAAACCGTAGTCTGGCTTTTTTATGGCTGTTTTGGCGCAGTGGCTTCTTCCTTGCTGAGCGGCCTTTCAGGTTATGTCGATATAGGACTCGTCTTACAGTACATATAGATACTTTTGTACCTGTTTCCTCCAGCATCTTCACAAGGTTCTTTGCTGTTGTTCTGGGATTGATTTGCACTTTTCGCACCAAAGTACGTTCATCTCTAGGAGACAGAACGCGTCTCCTTCCTGAGCGGTATGACGGCTGCGTGGTCCCATGGTATTCATACTTGCGTACTATTGTTTGTACAGATGAACGTGGTACCTTCAGGCGTTTGGAAATTGCTCCCAAGGATGAACCAGGCTTGTGGAGGGCTACAATTTGTGGCTGATTCAAGCTACAAGTTGTGGCTGATTTCTTTAGATTTTTCCCATGATGTCAATCAAAGAGGCACTGAGTTTGAAGGTAGGCCTCGAAATACATCCACAGGTACACCTCCAATTGACTCAAATTATGTCAATTCGTCTATCAGAAGCTTCTAAAGCCATGACATTTTCTGGAATTTTCCAAGCTGTTTAAAGGCACAGTCAACTCAATGTATGTAAACTTCTTACCCACTGGAATTGTAATACAGGGAATTATAAGTGAAATAATCTGTCTGTAAACAATTGTTGGAAAAATTACTTGTGTCATGCACGAAGTAGATGTCCTAACCGACTTGCCAAAACTATAGTTTAAAACTTCTTATGGATCAGTGGGATGGATCCCGAGGCAAATGTGGCTTACCAGTGAACTTGGGGAAGCAGGGTAGCCTAGTGGTTAGAGCGTTGGACTAGTAACCGAAAGGTTGCAAGTTCAAATCCCCGAGCTGACAAGGTACAAATCTGTTGTTCTGCTCCTGAACAGGCAGTTAACCCACTGTTCCTAGGCTGTCATTGAAAATAACAATTTGTTCTCAACTGACTTGCCTAGTTAAATAAAGGTAAAAAAAAAAAAAAATCCAGGTTTTCATCATTAATAATGTGTCTCAGAAGTTTCGGCCCATGACTGATGCAACCTGAAAAAGCATTAAAGACAGAGTTAATGAGTACTTGAGGTCACCGAGAAAGTCTGGACATGGCCTGCTCTCCCTTATGTAAGGAATTAGGCACTTTACCATGTTTACTACATTATGTACTGTAGGCTGTTTACTTGTCAGACTGCACAGTAGCCTAATAAACAAATGCAGGCGGCTTCTATCTTCAATATGCTTTAAATGCTTTATTATCCAAATGTTTAAAGTGTGTGTGGGTGACCTCATGCAACCGCAAAATGTTGGTTAACAAGAAATTTGTGGAGTGGTTGAAAAACGAGTTTTGTATGTGTGTGGAGGCAGAGGCAAAGAAACCCACATCAATACCTTTGTCAGATAACACTGTGAAACTAAGAATTATATAGCTAGCAATCAAGAGGAAACTTACTGAACGACTCAAAAACACCCTAGCTTTTGCTCTCCAAATGGACGTTAGCTGTGAGGTCCGAGATGCATTGACTTTTGTTCACTACATGTCGGGGGATGCTATTCTGCAGACATATTGTTCTGTCTCGCGATGCCTGAGCATGAAACGGCACAGAGGATGATTAGTGTGCTGCGTGGCTACATTGACGAAAAACAGATTGCATGGGATCGAATGGTGGGCTTTTGCACAGATGCGGCTCCATCTATCACGGGACGGCGCCACAGGCTGGCGTCTGCACCTTAGTTATGAATGTGTCCCCTCTGCCATATGGACACATTGTATGATACACCCACTGAGCTCTAATGGATACACCGAGATCATCTGGAATTAAAAAGAGCTGAGCGCAGAACTTGGAGATATGCAGCAGGTCATTTCAATTGTAAACTACATTGTGAACACCTGTTTGCAAAAAATATGTGGAGATATGTGATCAGAGCATGACAATTTCACACTGAGGCTTGGTGGTTATCGAGGGAGTGTTGAAAAGATTTTTCAAATTGAGAGAGGAACTGTTGTCATTCACAATGGATGTAAAAAAAGAAAAACAGACTTTGTTGACTTTCTTTGTAACGAAAAGAAAATGTGTTTCCTTGACTATGTAACAGACATACAAGGGGAACTGAACAGAATGAACGCAAGATGCAGGGCAAATAAATAAAACATCTACAGATGAGTGACCGAATCAACGAAATCTGTTTGACTGTGATCCTGGCTCTGTTCATGTGCCAGGAAGTTAAATCGAACAGCTGATCGAGCTGTCATGTGACCGAATGCTGCAGACAACGTATTCACTGGTCACTATGGAAGAGGTTTGGTACCAGACATTAAAACTCATGGTACACTGATTTAGTGCTCTCGTCAGCATAAAAACAAATATCGATCCAGGTTGGATGTGACAGGAGAGATGATGTGAACACTGTCGACCATACCCCCTGACTTTAAAAAGCTCTGACGCAACATGCATCAAGCACAACCATTTCATTAGAAGTGGTGAGATAAGAGAAATTATGTCAGACTAATTTGCAATTGACTGCCATAGCCCCAATTATAAAAGTGAACACTGGCTGTTGATAAAAAAATGTTTTACATGGTTGGGCTTGCGAGGATTTTCAGATATCAAAATGGAGTCGTGGGCCAAAAAATTTTGGTAAACTCTGTCCTAGGCGCAACCGAGCAAACACCCCCGATTCCTTCCTAATCTGACCTTTGAATCTTGGTCAACTGACCTGGGTTGGTGCCCCCCCTTGGGTTGTGCCGTGGCGGAGATCTTTGTGAGCTATACCCGGCCTTGTCTCAGGATGGTAAGTTGGTGGTTGAAGATATCCCTCTGGTGTGGGGGCTGTGCTTTGGCAAAGTGGGTGAGGTTATATCCTGCCTGTTTGGCCCTGTCCGGGGGTATCGTCGGATTGGGCCACAGTGTCTCCCGACCCCTCCTGTCTCAGCCTCCAGTATTTATGCTGCAGTAGTTTATGTGTCGGGGGGCTAGGGTCAGTCTGTTATATCTGGAGTATTTCTCTTGTCTTATCCGGTGTCCTGTGTGAATTTAAGTATGCTCTCTCTAATTCTCTCTCTCTCTCTCACCTGGCCGTGCTGCTGCTCCAGTTTCAACTGTTCTGCCTGCGGCTATGGACCCCTGACCTGTTCACCGGACGTTCTACCTGTCCCAGACCTGCTGTTTTCAACTCTCTAGAGACAGCAGGAGCGGTAGAGATACTCTGAATGTGATCGGCTACGAAAAGCCAACTGACATTTACTCCTGAGGTGCTGACTTGTTGCACCCTCGACAACCACTGTGATACATTAGTATGTTCGAGAGGTTTGAATCCTTATCAACCCATCCAATGTGAGTACATCTGTTGTTGGAGGACAGTAGATCAATAATGCTACAGTACTCCAGCAGTAGTCAAGCTGCTTATGCTGAAAAGCCTTGTTAGTGCATAGGTCCAATTGGCTTAAAAATGTCCTGTCTTTTTTTGTATTAATATATTACTGTAAAGATTACTGTAATCCTTGTATAATATACTTGTTCTATACTTGTGCTATATAAATAAAGTGTGATTTGACTTGTTGTATGTCTGTATAAAAAAAATTGTAATGAGAAACAACTGAAAGACAATGTTCTTCTCAGTAAAGATGCCTTTATGCAGACATTTTGGCCCTGAATCTAGGTAAGAGACAGTATAGCTCACTCGCATTAAGTAGAATATTTGTATTCTTTTTTTATTTAACCTTTATTTAACTAGGCAAGTCAGTTAAGAACAAATTCTTATTTACAACGACGGCCTACTGGGCAACAGTGGGTTAACTGCCTTGTTCAGGGGCAGAACGACAGATTTTTACCTTGTCAGCTCGGGGATTCAATCCAGCAACCTTTCGGTTACTGGCCCAACGGTCTAACCGCTAAACTACCTGCCGCCTCTATATAATGATGAAGGGGCAATCTGCAGATCAATCAAGAACAAAGTGGGCACCCCGCCACTGTTTTGGTAAACAGCTGAGAAATGTTAACACTATCAAATTCATTCAAGCATCAGGGGAGAAGGTGTTACAGAAGATGTAGGTGGGGGAGGTCAATAGACGTTTTTGCACTTTGCACTACAAAAAATGTAATCCATTGCGTTTTTATTTTCAGGTTTTAAAATGGATGCCTGGGGAAGTTCATTTAACCATTAAGCCGCACTATGTACCAAGAATTTCTCCCGGTCTTTCTGTATTGTCTAATGAAGGCCAAGTTTGACACATTAGTCCGGAAGTGTCTGGGAATGAGATTACATGGTTCCTCACCCTGAAACTAGTTAATTAAACAGATACACATTCTTCTTTTACAAGCACCAAGTTACATATCTGTATCAAATGGAAAGAAATACAGTAGCTAGTTGGTCACTAACATCTTGACAATGATCACTATTATTTGTTACGTAGAGAGAACAACAAATTAAGCCTTATAATAAGACATTATGCATGTGCATAGATGCTAATAACAAGTAACAACGTTGTTACCTGTTGGCTTTAAGTAAAGTATTACCCATTTTATTCTCTTCAATGTTTTTTGTCAGTAATCACATGTATCATGCGGTGGGCACCTTTCACATTTTGAAAAACAGTTCCATTATTGACCTTCAAGGGTAGCCCTGCAGTGTGCCTTCTCATAATATATCATCAGCAACAGTACTTGTATCTTGAGGGTTTCAAGGTTATTACATGAGAAAGATTTACGGCATAGACAGTTAATTATATTACCTTTAATTGTTGTGGTTATTGTTAGCCCGCCAGTTAATGACACTCCCAGGCTCTATAGAGCGGCGTACACTTGATTCAACATGCACAGAGTTTACAGTAAATGTGATCTATCGTGCTGCACTATAATATTACTCATATTGAGTCACGGCCTATGATTGTCTAATCTTCAGTCATTACCTATGCTACTTTTTGAGCGCATTTTGGGATTCATAACAATTGCTCAATGCAAGAGTGTTCTTTTTTTATTTTCTTGTAATTTCTGGAAAATGTTAACCA
Source organism: Salvelinus namaycush (assembly GCF_016432855.1). Taxonomy (NCBI): domain Eukaryota; kingdom Metazoa; phylum Chordata; class Actinopteri; order Salmoniformes; family Salmonidae; genus Salvelinus; species Salvelinus namaycush. The sequence goes on along the minus strand of NC_052308.1, from coordinate 51,222,277 downwards.
CCAACTGTGTATTTAGGCATATGAAGGTGCCCAATGATCACCAAGCCAATTTATCATCCATAAACTAATAAGAGTTGCTATTAGACCACAAATGTGACTCATTTCTGGAAACAAAGGGTATGTCGCGTGTCATTACTTCACAGGAGAGCCATTTGAATGTAAACTTTTCTTTTTTAGCAAAATGCATTTTTGGGCAGAAATGCCTTCTGGAACATGTGAACTTTAATGTGCCTTAATAACAAACTTGTATGCCATCTGTAAATACGAATAAAACGGTTAAATTACAAGCCTAGTTGGTTTAGCCACGGAAAAGACAGGAACCTTTCCGCTAGCCATGATTGGCTGAGATAATGGTTGGGTTGGAGGTGCCGAGAGATGAGTTTGAATTGGTCTGCCATGTAGCATGCTTCTGTCTATAATATGAGCTGGTCAGTATGTGTAGGTAAACCATTCTAATGCTGCTTTTTTGAAAGATACACATAATAGAACTGCTCTCTACTTTCTGGAGGACCGAGTTTTGAAATTAGTGGAACTAGAGTATGATAGCTAAGGAGATGGAGGAAATTCTGGCGTCTGATTACAAATATAGAGAAGGAGTCGAAAAGAGAACACACAGAAGGCTGTTGTATAAAACACGTGTCTCTGAATTATATCTTCAAACTAAGGGCAACCATGGCATACGCGACAAAGAGAGAGTGTTCATCCATGTATACAGGCATGATAGTCTAGCTAGCTACATATTGAGATATTACAGGTTTCTAATTTTGTCAGAAACTCATTTTCATTTTAAATGGTAGCGTACTGTTAGCTAGCTAACATTAGCTGGCTGGCTCGCTAGCTAACGTTACGTGTATAATCTGTTTTGTAATATTATTCATATCACAGAGCCATTTGCATTGCTAGTTATAGCCTAATGTTAGCTAGCTAACATTGAACCTGGTTGGTTAGTTACCTGCAGATTCATGCAGGGTAGTAATGTTATGAGTTGGGATTATGGTTCATTGATTAGCTAGCTAGCTAGCTACATGTCTAAACATGTAGACTCCACTATGCAAGTAACCATTTCAATAGAATGTTCATGATGTCACTGCGACAACATTTCAATAGACATATCTGGTCAATTCGCTCTGGCTATCTAATCCAATTTCAGTGCACTCTCGTCAGTGTGCCAGAGCGCAGAATAACTGACGAATTTACGAACACTCAGCACCCGTTGAATATGGCCGGTGTCAGTAAACATTGGCAAAAAAAGCGTAATTCAATTGTTGCCAGCATCACAGTTACAGTCACCAATGCTCTGGATAACATGAAAACAGCCTAACCAGCTCTGCTAGGGCGAGTAAAATGGTCAGAGTGAGTTGTTCTCTCATTTGTGTCTGGAAGTAGCTAGGAAGGTTACCAGTTATTTTGGGTGCTTGACTGCTGTTGTTTGGTCAAAACACTCGGATCAACCCTACTCCTCGTCCAGAGCGTCCAGCGTCCAATTTACGAACAGACAATCTGACAACGCTCTGAGTTTACAAACGCCCAGAGCTCACTCTGAGTGCACTCTGGCACTCCAGATTGAATTTACGTACACACCCATTGTATAAACCAGCCTTTAGTCTTGAAATCTTTGGTTGTTTAGTACATGGCCTCACATGTGAATCTTTAAAGAGATCGGTGGAGCTAAGGCTTATGAGGGTGTGAACAGGGCTGAATGGGAGTAGACAAAGAAAACATCTCCAGTAGGTTTACCAAAACATTCAAGGGCCATTTTCTCAAAAGTAAGGTTACAAGTTTATCAACTTTCAAAGCAGAATTACTTTCCCATTGTTCCTTAACTGTAGTGTATGATATACAAACATTTTTTTTACCTCTGAGTCTCTACTTTTAGCCAACGTAAAAAACACAATTTCAAATTTTGCTACATAAGACCAAATCGAGCCGGTCGTTCACAAATGTCAGTGGAAAAGTCCTATCACTGTAACAGCAGCATATTCAACAACACAAGCTATTGTGGCCTGGTGGAAACTTTAGCTGTACCATCCATGCAAAGTCACCTTGAAATTCAAATGGAAACTATGTACCCGTCAGTTGAACAAGAGTTGGGAAGAAGACATAGTCAGGACCACTGAGACTGTGACTGAACCACAAGGGTGCGTGACATGTCCTTTGATGGATTTCCTGTTTATATGTCAGGATTCTTTGTGATTTGCCAGTGTAGAGCAAATCAAGGCTCCACACAGGCTCACAAGAGCCAGGCCTCCATTCCAACCATTAAGATCCTCCATGTGGATAGTCTGGATAGTCAGCTGAGTGATTGCAGAGGTTTGTTATCATGGGGAAATTATTTAAATTAGAAATCGGGGTGTTTATGTTACTGTGTACTACACTGTCTATTTGAGATATAGAGAAAGACATGGAAGTTGTTGTTATGGCACGAGGAGAACACACACACGGCAGTTGGGGTGGAGTCATTTAGCATTAAGGTTGGAGGGCGCAAGGATTACTGTAGGTGGAGTGATTTGCCAAATCATAAGACCACGTGTGGTATGTGTGCGAGAAGATATATGCTTGTGTGTACAACTCTTGTTCTTACTAAACAGCATTGTCCCCGAGAAATCTCTAGCATGGTTTGTGTACATTCTGACTGTCTTGGAGAAAAATTAACTCAAGATTGAAACCACATTTTGTGTGGACAGTGTGTACACAGCGTTTGTGTGTGCGTGTGTGCGTACATGCATGCTTGTGTGTACCCGCAAGTGCACATGTGTATTGTTGCGTGTGTGTGACACAGGAGACTACTGAGGGGGGAACGGCTCATAATAATGGCTGGCACGGTGCAAATGGAATGGCATCAAATACCTGCAAACCATGTATTTGATGTATTTGATACCATTCCACTTCTTCCACTCCAATCATTAGAACGAGCCCGTTCTCCCCAATTAAGGTGCCACCAACCTCCTGTAGTGTGTGATATTAGTGTGAGAGATTGTTGTGAAGTCAGAAGTTAGGTCACACTAATATGAAATCATTAACAATTAAATCATCAACATGTAATGATCCGATCTTTACTAACGCTGCAGAAATTTGCTTTGAAGCAGTATCCAAATCCTTCGGATGTAGTGATCACAATTTAGTAGCCATATCTAAGAAAACCAAAGTGGTCATACAATAAGTTTTGTAGTGATTTCTATGATGTTGGTCTATGGTGTGTAATGAGGAGCAACCAGACACTGCACTTGACACATTTATGAAATTGCTTATTCCAGTTACTAATAAGCATGTACCCATTAAGAAAATTACTGAAAAAATTGTTAAATCCCTGTGGTTTGATGAGGAATTGAAAATGGTATGGTTGAGAGGGATGAGGCAAAAGGAATGACAAATAGGTCTAGCTGCACAACCGATTGACAAACGTACTGCAAATTGAGAAAGCATGTGACTAAACTTAATAAAAAGAAGTAGAAACTACTATGAAACAAAGATAAATGATATAAAGAATGATAGTAAAAAGCTTTGGAGCAACTTAATTGACATTTTGGGCGAAAAGGCAAGCTCAGCTGAATCAGATTCATCACAAAATCCACTGATATTGCCAATTACTTAAATTATGTTTTCATTGGCAAGATTAGCAAACAAGGGCATGACATGCCAGCAACAAACGGTGACATGTGTGTGTCTCTTCACAGTCCCTGCTGTTCCATAAGGTGTATTTTTATTTGTTTTTTTAAATCCGATTCTAAATCAGTTATCTGATGTGGAATAGAGTTCCATGTAGCCATGGCTCTATGTAGGACTGTGTGCCTCTCATAGTCTGTTCTTGACTTGGGGATTGTGAAGAGACCTCTGGCGGCATGTCTTGTGGGGTATGCATGGGTGTCTGAGCTGTGTGCTAGTTGTTTAAACAGACACCTTGGTGCATTCAGCATGTCAACACTTCTTACAAAAACAAGTAGTGATGAAGTCAATCTCTCCTCCACTTTGAGCCATGAGAGATTTACTGTACATGCATATTATTAATGTTAGCTCTCCGTGTACATTAAAGGGTCAGCCGTGCTGCCCTGTTCTGAGCCAAATATAATTTTCCGAGGTCCCACTTTGTGGCACCTGACCACACGACTGAATAGTAGTCCAGGTGCGACAAAACTAGAGCCTGTAGGATCTGCCGTGTTGATAGTGTTGTTAAAAAGGCAGAGCAGCGCTTCATTATGGACAGACTTCTCCGCATCTTAGCTGTCACGTTCCTGACCTGTTTTCTCTTGTTTTGTATGTGTTTAGTTGGTCAGGGCGTGAGTTGGGATGGGCAGTCTATGTTTTCTGTTTCTATGTTGGTTTTGGGTTGCCTGGTATGGCTCTCAATTAGAGGCAGGTGTTTGACGTTTCCTCTGATTGAGAGTCATATTAAGGTAGGTTGTTCTCACTGTTTGTTTGTGGGTGATTGTCTCCTGTGTCCGTATATGTTACCACACGGGACTGTATCGTTTGTTTGTAGTCGTGTACCTGTTCGTGCGTTCTTCGTTACATGTAAGTTCACATGTTTTAGGTCAGTCTACGTTCGTTTGTTGTTTTGTAATTTTCCAAGTGTTTTTCGTGTTCGTCTTTTGACTTCAGTTAATAAATCATTATGTCATCATACCTCGCTGCACATTGGTCTTCCGATCCCTCTCTCCTCTCCTCGTCCGAGGAGGAGGAAGAGCTAGACACCCGTTACAGAATCACCCACCAACCTAGGACCAAGCGACGAGGGAGAGCACAACAGCGAAACCAGGACTCATGGACATGGGAGGAAATATTGGCTGGAAAAGGACCCTGGGCTAAGGCAGGAGAGAATCGCCGCTCTCAGGAAGAGAGGGAGGCAGCTAAAGCCCAGGAGCGGTGGTTTGAGGAGGCAGCAAGGAGACGTGGCTGGAAGCCCGAAAAGCCTGTGAGTAAACCCCAAAAATTTCTTGGGGGGGGGCTAGAAGGGAGAGTGGCGAAGTCAGGTAGGAGACCTGCGCCCACTCCCTGTACTTACCGTGGAGAGCGGGAGTACGGGCAGACACCGTGTTACGCAGTAGAGCGCACGGTGTCTCCTGTACGTGTGCACAGCCCGGTGCGGTACATACCAGCTCCTCGTATCGGCCGGGCTAGATTGAGTATTGAGCCGGATGTCATGAAGCCGGCCCTACATATCTGGCCACCAGTACGTCTCCTCGGGCCGGCTTACATGGCACCAGCCTTACGCATGGTGTCCCCGGTTCGCCTACATAGCCCGGTGCGGGTTATTCCACCTCCCCTCACTGGTCGGGCGACGGGGAGCATACAACCAGGTAAGGTTGGGCAAGCTCAGTGCTCAAGGGAGCCAGTACGCTTGCACGGTCCGGTATTTCCGGTGCCACCTCCCCACTCCAGGCCAGTACCACCAGTGCCTACACCACGCACCAGGTTTCCAGTGCGTCTCCAGAGCCCTGTTCCTCCTCCACGCACTCTCCCTGTGGTGTGTGTATCCAGCCCAGTGCCTCCAGTTCCGGCACCACGCACCAAGCCTCCTGTGCGTCTCCAGAGCCCTGTGCGCACTGTTCCTTCTCCCCGCACTCGCCCTGAGGTGCGTGCCCTCAGCCCGGTACCTCCAGTTCCGGTACCACGCACCAGGCCTATAGTGCGCATCGAGAGTCCAGTGTGCCCTGTTGTTGTTCCCCGCACTAGCCTGAAGGTGCGTGTCTTTAGCCCGGTACCTCCAGTTCCGGTACCACGCACCAGGCCTACAGTGCGTCTCAGCCGGCCAGAGTCTGCCGTCTGCCCAACGGCGCCTGAACTGTCCGTCTGCCAAGCGCCGCATGAACTGCCCGTCTGTATTGAGCCTTCAAAGCCGCCCGTCTGCCATGAGCCTGCAAAGCCGCCCGTCTGCCATGAGCCTACAGAGCCTTCCGCCAGACAGGAGCCGCTAGAGCCTTCCGCCAGACAGGAGCCGCTAGAGCCTTCCGCCAGACAGGAGCAGCCAAAGCCTTCCGCCAGACAGGATCAGCCAGAGCCATCCGTCTCCCCAGCGCCATCTGAGCCATCCGTCTCCCCAGCGCCGTCTGAGCCATCCGTCTCCTCAGCGCCATCTGAGCCATCCGTCTCCCCAGCGCCGTCTGAGCCATCCGTCTCCCCAGCGCCGTCTGAGCCATCCGTCTGTCCCGAGCCATTAGAGCCGCCCGTCTGTCCCGAGCCGTCAGAGCCGTTAGTCAGTCAGGAGCCGCTAGAGCCATTCGTCAGTCAGGATCTGCCAGAGCCGCCAACCAGACAGGATCTGCCAGAGCCGCCAACCAGACAGGATCTGCCAGAGCCGCCAACCAGACAGGATCTGCCAGAGCCGCCAACCAGACAGGATCTGCCAGAGCCGCCAGCGAGCCATGAGCGTCCAGAGCCGTCAGCCAGCCATGAGCGTCCAGAGCCGTCAGCCAGCCATGAGCGTCCAGAGCCGTCAGCCAGCCATGAGCGTCCAGAGCCGTCAGCCAGCCATGAGCGTCCCATGAGCGTCCAGAGCCGTCAGCCAGCCATGAGCGTCCAGAGCCGTCAGCTAGTCATGAGCGTCCAGAGCTGCCATGTATCCAGAACTGCCCCTCAGTCCAGAGCTGTCTCTCTGTCCGGAGCTGCCCTTCAGTCCGGAGTTGCCCCTCTATCCTGAGCTACCTCTCTATCCTGAGCTACCTCTCTATCTTGAGCTACCTCTCTATCCTGACCTACCTCTCTGTTCTGAGCTACCTTGTCCCGGAGCTGTCCCTTAATTTTGTGTTGCCTCTTATATTAGGTGGGTGGAATAGGAGGGTGGTCATTGTGAGGGGGATAAAGAAGCGGGGATGTATTATGGTGGGATGGGAACCACGCCCAGAACCTGAGCCACCACCGTGGACAGATGCCCACCCAGACCCTCCCCTAGACTTTGTGCTGGTGCGCCCGGAGTTCGCACCTTAAGGGGGGGGTTATGTCACGTTCCTGACCTGTTTTCTCTTGTTTTGTATGTGTTTAGTTGGTCAGGGCGTGAGTTGGGATGGGCAGTCTATGTTTTCTGTTTCTATGTTGGTTTTGGGTTGCCTGGTATGGCTCTCAATTAGAGGCAGGTGTTTGACGTTTCCTCTGATTGAGAGTCATATTAAGGTAGGTTGTTCTCACTGTTTGTTTGTGGGTGATTGTCTCCTGTGTCCGTATATGTTACCACACGGGACTGTATCGTTTGTTTGTAGTCGTGTACCTGTTCGTGCGTTCTTCGTTACATGTAAGTTCACATGTTTTAGGTCAGTCTACGTTCGTTTGTTGTTTTGTAATTTTCCAAGTGTTTTTCGTGTTCGTCTTTTGACTTCAGTTAATAAATCATTATGTCATCATACCTCGCTGCACATTGGTCTTCCGATCCCTCTCTCCTCTCCTCGTCCGAGGAGGAGGAAGAGCTAGACACCCGTTACAGAATCACCCACCAACCTAGGACCAAGCGACGAGGGAGAGCACAACAGCGAAACCAGGACTCATGGACATGGGAGGAAATATTGGCTGGAAAAGGACCCTGGGCTAAGGCAGGAGAGAATCGCCGCTCTCAGGAAGAGAGGGAGGCAGCTAAAGCCCAGGAGCGGTGGTTTGAGGAGGCAGCAAGGAGACGTGGCTGGAAGCCCGAAAAGCCTGTGAGTAAACCCCAAAAATTTCTTGGGGGGGGGCTAGAAGGGAGAGTGGCGAAGTCAGGTAGGAGACCTGCGCCCACTCCCTGTACTTACCGTGGAGAGCGGGAGTACGGGCAGACACCGTGTTACGCAGTAGAGCGCACGGTGTCTCCTGTACGTGTGCACAGCCCGGTGCGGTACATACCAGCTCCTCGTATCGGCCGGGCTAGATTGAGTATTGAGCCGGATGTCATGAAGCCGGCCCTACATATCTGGCCACCAGTACGTCTCCTCGGGCCGGCTTACATGGCACCAGCCTTACGCATGGTGTCCCCGGTTCGCCTACATAGCCCGGTGCGGGTTATTCCACCTCCCCTCACTGGTCGGGCGACGGGGAGCATACAACCAGGTAAGGTTGGGCAAGCTCAGTGCTCAAGGGAGCCAGTACGCTTGCACGGTCCGGTATTTCCGGTGCCACCTCCCCACTCCAGGCCAGTACCACCAGTGCCTACACCACGCACCAGGTTTCCAGTGCGTCTCCAGAGCCCTGTTCCTCCTCCACGCACTCTCCCTGTGGTGTGTGTATCCAGCCCAGTGCCTCCAGTTCCGGCACCACGCACCAAGCCTCCTGTGCGTCTCCAGAGCCCTGTGCGCACTGTTCCTTCTCCCCGCACTCGCCCTGAGGTGCGTGCCCTCAGCCCGGTACCTCCAGTTCCGGTACCACGCACCAGGCCTATAGTGCGCATCGAGAGTCCAGTGTGCCCTGTTGTTGTTCCCCGCACTAGCCTGAAGGTGCGTGTCTTTAGCCCGGTACCTCCAGTTCCGGTACCACGCACCAGGCCTACAGTGCGTCTCAGCCGGCCAGAGTCTGCCGTCTGCCCAACGGCGCCTGAACTGTCCGTCTGCCAAGCGCCGCATGAACTGCCCGTCTGTATTGAGCCTTCAAAGCCGCCCGTCTGCCATGAGCCTGCAAAGCCGCCCGTCTGCCATGAGCCTACAGAGCCTTCCGCCAGACAGGAGCCGCTAGAGCCTTCCGCCAGACAGGAGCCGCTAGAGCCTTCCGCCAGACAGGAGCAGCCAAAGCCTTCCGCCAGACAGGATCAGCCAGAGCCATCCGTCTCCCCAGCGCCATCTGAGCCATCCGTCTCCCCAGCGCCGTCTGAGCCATCCGTCTCCTCAGCGCCATCTGAGCCATCCGTCTCCCCAGCGCCGTCTGAGCCATCCGTCTCCCCAGCGCCGTCTGAGCCATCCGTCTGTCCCGAGCCATTAGAGCCGCCCGTCTGTCCCGAGCCGTCAGAGCCGTTAGTCAGTCAGGAGCCGCTAGAGCCATTCGTCAGTCAGGATCTGCCAGAGCCGCCAACCAGACAGGATCTGCCAGAGCCGCCAACCAGACAGGATCTGCCAGAGCCGCCAACCAGACAGGATCTGCCAGAGCCGCCAACCAGACAGGATCTGCCAGAGCCGCCAGCGAGCCATGAGCGTCCAGAGCCGCCAGCCATGAGCGTCCAGAGCCGTCAGCCAGCCATGAGCGTCCAGAGCCGTCAGCCAGCCATGAGCGTCCAGAGCCGTCAGCCAGCCATGAGCGTCCCATGAGCGTCCAGAGCCGTCAGCCAGCCATGAGCGTCCAGAGCCGTCAGCTAGTCATGAGCGTCCAGAGCTGCCATGTATCCAGAACTGCCCCTCAGTCCAGAGCTGTCTCTCTGTCCGGAGCTGCCCTTCAGTCCGGAGTTACCTCTCTATCCTGAGCTACCTCTCTATCTTGAGCTACCTCTCTATCCTGACCTACCTCTCTGTTCTGAGCTACCTTGTCCCGGAGCTGTCCCTTAATTTTGTGTTGCCTCTTATATTAGGTGGGTGGAATAGGAGGGTGGTCATTGTGAGGGGGATAAAGAAGCGGGGATGTATTATGGTGGGATGGGAACCACGCCCAGAACCTGAGCCACCACCGTGGACAGATGCCCACCCAGACCCTCCCCTAGACTTTGTGCTGGTGCGCCCGGAGTTCGCACCTTAAGGGGGGGGTTATGTCACGTTCCTGACCTGTTTTCTCTTGTTTTGTATGTGTTTAGTTGGTCAGGGCGTGAGTTGGGATGGGCAGTCTATGTTGGTTTTGGGTTGCCTGGTATGGCTCTCAATTAGAGGCAGGTGTTTGACGTTTCCTCTGATTGAGAGTCATATTAAGGTAGGTTGTTCTCACTGTTTGTTTGTGGGTGATTGTCTCCTGTGTCCGTATATGTTACCACACGGGACTGTATCGTTTGTTTGTAGTCGTGTACCTGTTCGTGCGTTCTTCGTTACATGTAAGTTCACATGTTTTAGGTCAGTCTACGTTCGTTTGTTGTTTTGTAATTTTCCAAGTGTTTTTCGTGTTCGTCTTTTGACTTCAGTTAATAAATCATTATGTCATCATACCTCGCTGCACATTGGTCTTCCGATCCCTCTCTCCTCTCCTCGTCCGAGGAGGAGGAAGAGCTAGACACCCGTTACATTAGCTACTGTTTTATTAACATGTTTTTACCATGACAGTTTACAATCCAGGGTTACTCCAAGTAGTTTAGTCACCTCAACTTGCTCAATTTCCACATTGGTTATTACAATATTTAGTTGAGGTTTAGGGTTTAGTGGATAGGATGTCCCAAATACAATGCTTTACGTTTTGGAAATATTTAGGAGGACTAACTTATTCCTTGCCACCCATTCTGAAACTAACTGCAGCTCTTTGTTAAGTGTTGCAGTGATTTCACTCGCTGTAGTAGCTGACGTGTATAGTGTTGAGTCATCTGCATACATAGACACACTGGCTTTACTCAAAAAAGCCATCAAATCAAATCAAAGTTTATTTGTCACGTGCGCCGAATACAACAGGTAGACCTTACAGTGAAATGCTTACTTACCAATAGTGCAAAAAAGGTATTAAGTGAACAATAGGTAGGTAAAGAAATAAAACATAACACAACACATGCTGTACGTTTTTCCATCAGCAGACAATGATTGATAATGTTAAAAGCCACAATGAAGTCTAACAGAACAGCTCCCACAATCTTTTTATCAGCAATTTCTCTCAGCCAATCGTCAGTAATTTGTGTAAGTGCCGTGCTTGTTGAATGTCCTTCCCTATGAGCGTGCTGAAAGTCTGTTGTTAATTTGTTAACAGTAAAATAGAATTGTATCTGGTCAAACATCATTTTTTCTAAAGTTTACCAAGGGTTGGTAACAGGCTGATTGGTCGGCTATTTGAGCCAGTAAAAGGGGCTTTACTATTCATGGGTAGAGGAATTACTTTTACTTCCCTCCACGCCTGAGGACACACACTTTCTAGTAGGCTTCGATTGAAGATATGGCAAATAGGAGTGGCAATATTGTCCTCTATTATCCTCAGTAATTTTCAATCCAAGTTGTCAGACCCCAGTGGCTTGTCATTGTTGATAGACAACAATCATGTTTTTCTCTTCTTCCGCACTCACTTTACGGAATTCAAAATTACAAACAGGCCTCCATTTAATGCAGCACACCAGAGCAGTTCTTCCACTGTTTGGAGAAATTGTAATGCATGTTAACATACTGTATGTTAATTGCATGCAAATAAAGGTTGCTTCACTACCACACCCATAACGGGAGCGCAATCATGGTCTCGGATTTGCAGGTGGAGGACTTCTGTGTCGAAAACACTTTTTCTGTTTGTCATAGAAATGTGAGAGGTATGCATCTGGACTAACCGCTTTAGGACAGTCTTACTCTAAGGGCTTGATTCAATCCGTAGTGCTGAAGACCTGAGCTGCAGTGTGTAAATGTAAAGGCAATGTTTCCACGTTCGTTAGTTAGGATATTTAAGACATAATAAACCATCATTTCAGCTTTACAACATTTTTGTCACGCCCTGGCCATAGAGAGGCTTTTATTCTCTATTTTGGTTAGGCCAGGGTGTGACTAGGGTGGGCATTCTAGTTTCTTTCTTTTCTATGTTTTCTATTTCTTTGTGTTTGGTCGGGTGTGGTTCTCAATCAAAGGCAGCTGTCTATCGTTGTCTCTGATTGAGAACCATACTTAGGTAGCCCTTTTTCCACCTGTCTCTGTGGGAAGTTGACTTTGTTTAGGGCACATAGCCTTTAGCTTCACGGTTTGTTTTTGTAGTTTTTATTGTTCGGTGTCATTTTTATTCAATAAAGGAAAATGTACGCTCACCACGCTGCACCTTGGTCCTCTCCTTTCAACAGCCGTGACAATTTTATTAACTTTATATAGAACACAGTATATTTTGTCTACATGGATATTTAAATAATGGCTGATATGAATTGTTCTAGTCAAGACATATTGACAGTACTAAAACAAAACAATCAGCCATCTTTCTTATGAAGTATTCAGATAATATTCAGATTTGTTATATCATCACTTTACATCTGTGCAGTTTCTATAAATCTGTCAAAACTGAACATCTTTGCCCTTATTCTAAGAAAACTTTAGTCAATTCATCTTCTTCCAGCAATTGTGGTCAACACAAGCACCAAAAACTTCCACAATAGAATGAATCATTGTCTCCATAGCAAAATATGCTACTTATTTAGTGTTTTTGCCTCTCTGAGACTCTCTGTTCTGTTGAGTGTCAATCTCCCAAAACACTGACAGACTTTATTTTCTCTCTAAACACCACAGAAGAAAAGTCCCTTAACGTTTAAGTCAGAATCCTTAGAGGTTGAACCAAAGACCTATGGCTTCTTTGCTTCAGTATTCTCCTCCCGACTTGCTTTTGAACCGTCGCCCCATTTAGTGGGAGACTTGGCGATGACTGGGGAATATGAGATGTCAGCGGGATGTCAGGGTCTGTTCCTTGACAGCTTGTGGTTATTGTCTCTCTTTTACCCTGTCCTGAAATGTCTCTCTGGCTGCGGCAAGTGCTCCTAAAGATCCAAATTAAAGGAGCAAAAGGAGAACTTGGTCTGGAACACACAGCAAGTTCAATGTGTAACCGTTTAGGAGTTTTGGGTTCTCATTTTATATATTAGGTTTGATTATGCCATCATGTAGTCAAAACCAATGAAAAATGTGTGGTTTATAGGATCTGTCTGATGTGACACATTGTTATTATATTAAGTTTATGTCATTATACTGTGTGACTGACTTTTGACTGTATGTTGAAAATGCACATTGTTTACAAAAAAATACCAGCAATTCACTACATTTGCACCTCATTATCACAACATAAGCACCATTTTGCAACTTCTTTTCTCGTAAAAGATGAATACAACTGAATACAATACCCTCCAGCTAACCAGTGTATTTTTACCCCCCAGATCGTCAAAGAACTCAGCACAAAGCTGCATGATAACAACATGCATTATAGCAAATCTACGTAACTTCTTAGAGAATGTCATTAATGTAAGTCTACCAACTAAGACAGCTTCTTTACGTTGGGTAAGAGAATTGTTCATTTTGTGGTGCGCAGTCATGGTGGCATACTGACGTGATGTTTATGGCCTGTGCCACCTATCCTCTGTCCTGAGATGCTCGGTTTCCCCAATTAGGGACCCGAACCTAGATCTGCACTCATCTGCATAGCACGGTGCCCTTGAGTGAGTGAGTCCCCGTTATTTGTCACTGCAAGACTCACTGCAAGACTGTTATTCTGTGGGGAAAAGAACCACAATGCCCTAGTGGATTACAAGTTCTGAAAGCCGTTGTCTATGGGAGTACATTTGGGCAGAGAGAGAGAGAGAGAGTACAAAGTGGCTTTTAGTGGAAACATGTTTCCGAGCATGAGTCTGACATCCTTGAGAACAAGCAGTAATTGGAAAAATCTGAAGGAGAAATGTTGGATTTAATAATGAGCGTATTTCTTCTATCGCCGATGCAGTCCTGGACTTTCATTTCCTGAAGTTTTTTGGGACTGCGAGGCGTCACTAAGCAAATTCAATGATTAAGTGCTGCATTGGCACGCTACATGCAAATCAGCAGTACGCGACACACTGTATCTGGGGAATGTGAAGGGAGAGGGAGAGTACAGATGTAGCCTAGCATTTTCTGTATTCACTTCTGTACAATCAATGCTGGGGGGGGGGGGGGGGGGGGGAACAAAGAACACATGTCAGGCACCAGTAAACATAAAAATAGTATATAGGTACATAGTTGAGAAATGATCTTTTGTTGAGACCAGCACCACTGCATATCTCTGTCTTCTCTCCCAGTACTATTTTGCCAAACACCACTTAGACCCGCCACCCTACCCCACACAGACTTTGCTTGATGACGTTAACACAATGATTTACACACCGGGGGTCATTTAAATCCAACCAGAAGAGAGGCCTTTAGAGGTCCGAGAACCACTTCATGATGTGTTCTCCCCCCTTGTAGTGGCTTCCAAATGGCCTGGCTTGTCGGAGTATGATTTTCACATCAATTTATTACATGTAAACAAGTAGCCGTGACAACCGAGCACTAAGCCCCATATCGTTAAGGCTTCCTGATCCATCAGACACAGGAGGGGGAAATGAAACTGATGGAACTGCCGAGAAGGAAATGGAAGGGGTAATTGTCGCCATGTCATTGGCTCATTGAGTGAGGTTCGTTCAGTATTACATCAGCAAACCAGGAAATAAATAAGTCTCACTGTGTGTGTGCGTGCTTGCGTGCGTGCGTGCGTGCGTGCGTGCGTGCGTGCGTGCGTGCGTGCGTGTTCACGTGTGTGTATGGCCGGGAGCAGAGCTGTTTGCCTGATGGGACTGCTGGGTAGAGATTAAAGGGGACTTGTTTAGTAATTTCCTCTGCTTTACATCTTTGTAATTTATCTTTAAAGAAGATTTTACATCTTGTTGATTTTCATATAAGGTTTTGTACAGCCCTGGAATGTGTTTTTCTTTGGAGGCCAGGAAGGAGCTGGTACGATGTACGTTAGTGGCGGTTTTAGATTTTAGTAATGTTATATATATGCAGGCCTCAACCACTACCCTGAGAGCACTTGATTCAGTGTATCATGCAGCCCGAAGGTTCATTACAAATCAAAAACATCTAACACCACATTGTGATCTCTACAGCGCTGTTGGCTGGTCGTCATTGACCTTGCGTAGGCTTAAACACTGGTATACACTGATTTATAAGGCCATATTGGGTAAAATGCCATTTTATCTCTGTTCTTTTTTAGTCAGGTCGGTAAATAAATATCAAGTACGGTCCCATTCTCATTTGCTTCTAACAGTACCAAAAATTAGAACAGGTCATGGTAGAAATAGTTTTAGTTACTTAGCTCCGTGGTCCTGGAATTCTCTCCTGAACATTTAAAAATTTGATGATCTAGTTTTGTTGGTGGAGTTTAAACACTTGATCGATGAATATATCATAGAAGAGTGTAATTGTTTTTAGGCCAGCTGTTTTTAGTCAAGACTTTCGTGTTTTTAACGTAAAATGTTTTTGTTGTACTGTATGTGTGTTTATAGTTTTGTTTAATGTTGTGTTAGTGTATGTATGTTGTTTTGTCTGAAACGTTGTTCCCCCTGCTGCTATTGGACCAGGTCTCTCTTGGAAAAAAGATGTTATCTCAATGAGAAAAACCTGTATAAATAAAGGTAAAATATAAATAATGCGCACTCTCTAATTCTTACTCTCTTTGTCCAAGTACTGTAAGGTACATTATGAGAAACAAAGATTTCAAATTTTAACTCTCCACTCTTAAAAATACTGCACAACAGGTCGGTTGGTGAGAGGGTTAAAAACCAGCTTTAGGATCCTCCCCGTTTCTCCTGCTGTATTTCCTGAGGGCCTGGGTGGCTCTGTCTTTTAATACCCTGCCAGGGATTCACACCAACAATTTGACCTGTCAGTATGGCCATGAATCAACCCTGAAAAGGGATCATTAGTCTGAAGGATTTATTGGGAAAACACAAGCCACATTTTCATATTCAAGATAGATGGAAGAAGCCCAAGGGCAAAGCGGGTGTGGTGTAAGGGGGCAGGGGGAGTAGAGGGCACATAATTGGGGAAGGGGGGTGAGGAGGTTATGTGTGGGGGACTGAGGGGGGGTTGACGTCTTCGTAGTTGATTATTTCCTACCATCGACCACTATTCAATCAAAAGTGAGTTTTGATTGAATTCTAGGAATTTATGAGGTTAAGAATGCACAGATTGTTTGGATTTTATGTTATCAATAAAATACTCTCATTTGAATTCCAGTGCATCTAATGCAGCGTGGGAAGAATGTTCTCTCGTCTTAGCCCTGTAGAAACTCCCTCATAGTTTGTTCAAGTTTGTTCAAGTTTTATTACACTCACATAGCAGTCAATACAAACTGACATCCATGAGCGTTTAGACAACTAAATAAAAAATACAAATGTCCCGCGATCTTGAAGACTTAAAGTGACTCATTAATTTAAGAACAGAAGTATGGTATGGGTGATCTCTTGTGTCAAATGCATTGTACGTCAGTTGTACAACCCAATTGTGAACTGATCTTATTGTTCACTGCCCCATCTTGACTATATTCTGTATGTAAGAAGGTGTTGCCTCTTAGCTGGGCTTGTAAATGAGGGGAGAAACTATCTAGGCAGTGTAATATTTGGGTGTTGAAACAATGGGTTAGCATGGGCATGTGGTTACCAGTTATGCGTGTCGAGACAGTGGCTGTAAGTGGCAAAGTGAGATTGAAAGTGACGAATGGAGTTTACTGAGCAGCTGTGTGTCAGAGGGTGTGGAGACAGCTGTCAAGTCAATTGAAGTACAACAAAGTCTATGATAAACAGCCTATGGAGTGAGATTAGACTCACTGCATGAAAGTCTATGGTGCAGATATACGGAATTATACCGTGTGGAAGCTGTATATGCGTTCGCACCAGGCACGCAATGGGTGTACTAAATGATCATCCTCAGTCATTATGATTAGAAAAATGTATAAACTGTGGCTATGAAAACATGTTTGCCCCAGTATGAGATGGATCAATCTAAACTTAACTACAATGGAAAGTAATGCAAAAATATGGGAAGGTAAATACTGGATTTAAACGTGTATGTATTTTTGATGGATCCAATAAATATCTATTCAACTCTCTTCTCCACAATCCGCACACACACACAAACACACCTCTGTGTAAGATATAAAAGACGAGAGTGACAGTCTCCCACCCCAGAACTAGTCTGAACGCCACTTAAAGAATCCTTATTAGAGCGGCGTGTTAATGTGCTGTGTCCAAGTGCATGGATAATTGTGCTCCAATTACCATTCAACGCTGGCAGCGTCCTGTCATAGTCTCACACATTTAATTAACTCAGAGGCCAAGGTTGGTTTGTTGGTTGGCATTCTTGAGGGAGCATTCAAAATTGCTTGAAGTTGAACCACATCCTTTACCATGCAGTTTTAGAAGGGTTATCTTTCTCGTCTTGTACATTTTGTAGAGAATAGTGACAGAATGGTGACAGATCACCGATCAAGGGTATCACGTGTGTTTCTGTTAAGTTTTTAATTGAGCTTTGCTTACCTACACAAGTAGCACTACTATGGATGTTCCTACTAGACTGACATACAGTGCTTTCAGAAAGTATTCAGACCCCTTGACTTTTTTCATTTTGTTACATTCCAGCCTTATTCTAAAATGTATTCAATTAATTTTTTTCCTCACCAATCTACACACAATGCCCCATAATGGCTAAGCAAAAACCATTTATTAAAAAAAAATCTCAAATCACATTTACCTAAATATTCAGACCCTTTACTCAGTACATTGTTGAAGCACCAGTGGGGTACAAGCTTGGCACATTTGTACTTGGGTAGTTTATCCGATTCTTCTCTGCAGAGCCTCTCAAGCTGTAAGACGTCTAGGTGTAGCAGGTAAGGCGGAGTCAGGCGCAGGACACAGAGATGAGTAATTCACGTAACTTTACTCAAAATAACAAATATTCCAAGAAGGAAAATAATCAAGCTCACAAATACAGACCAACTTACAACGAACAAACACGCACAAAACCATGGGGGAACCAGAGGGTAAATAAGGAACATATAATTATGGGAATGGAAACCAGGTGTGTACAATGAAGACAAAACAAATGGAAAATTAAAATGGATCGGTGGCAGCTAGAAAACTGGTGACGTCGACCGCCGAACGCCGCCCGAACAAGTAGAGGGGACCAACTTCGGCGGAAGTCGTGACACAAGCTCTGTCAGGTTGGTTGGGGAGTGTCGCTGCACAACTATTTTCAGGTCTTTCCAGAGATGTTCGACCGGGTTCAAGTCTGGGCTCCGGCTGGGCCACTCAAGGACATTCAGAGACTTGTTCTGAAGCCACTCTTGTGTTGTCTTGGCTGTGTGCTTAGGGTAGTTGCCCTGTTGGAAGATGAACCTTCGCCACAGTCTGAGGTCCTGGGTGCTCTGGAGCAGGTTTTCATCAAGGATCTCTCTGTACTTTGCTCAGTTCATCTTTCCCTCAATCCTGACTAGTCTCCCAGTCCCTGCTGCTAAAAAACACCCCCACAGCATGATGCTGCCACCCCCATGCTTCACCGTAAGGATGGTGCCAGGTTTCCTCCAGACGTGACGCTTGGCATTCAGGCCAAAGAGTTCATCCTTGGTATCATCAGACCAGAGAATCTTGTTTCTCATTATCAGAGTCTTTTAGGTGCCTCTTGGCAAACTCCAAGTGGGCTGTCGTGGCTTTTACTGAGGAGTGGCTTTCGTCTGGATACTCTACCATAAAGGCCTGATTGGTGGAGTGTTTCAGAGATGGTTGTCCTTCTGGAAGGTTCTCCCATCTCTACAGATGAACTCTGGAGCTCTGTCAGAGTGACCATCGGGTTCTTGTTCACCTTCCTCACCAAGGCCCTTCTTCCATTTAAGAATGACGGAGGCCACTGTTTTCTTGGGGACCTTCAATGCTGCAGAAATGTTTTGGTACTCTTTCCCAGATGTGTGCCTCGACACAATCCTGTCTCGGAGCTCTACGGACAATTCCTTTAACCTCATGTCTTGGGACCTCATATAGACAGGTGTGTGCCTTTCAAAATCACGCCCATTCCATTGAATTTACCACAGGTGGACTCAAATCAAGTTGTAGAAACATCTCAATGATTATCAATGGAGACAGAATGCAACTAAGCTCAATTTCGAGTCTCATAGCATAGGGTCTGAATACTACAAAGTTTTTCTGTTTATATTTTTAATACATAATAATTGCAGCGGAAAACCCCTGCAAGTATTACAACCTATGTGTAACTGGATCTATTTACATCTAAAAAATGAATAAATGCAATACTATAATTTGTCCTACTACAATATTATGCTTTCAAACGGTAATGCTTTATGGGCATAATTATGAATTTCCATGTGAGTCTCCCAAGGCATGATTTATGCAAATGTCCTAATTTAATGCAAAGATCTCAAGTTAGAATACCACCTTATATCATTATTTACTGTCATGCAGGACTACTTTAAAAGGCGGGAGCTAATATTTCCCACGCACCTGCAACAAATATCTTTGGAGGTGCAAATTAATGAATCGATGAATGAATCGATGGATGAATCGATGAGTGGATTAAATGTATTTGACCAATTTAAAATACAATTAGATTAGCCTCAGCAAAGAGAGTACAATAATACAATAGGAGGGCTTTTCATATGTTGATGCAGTGCTACTTAAACTTTATAGAATGAGAAGCAATGACAGTAAAACGTATCAGGCTATGGAATAGGGAGGGAAGAGACAATATATAACTACAGGGGCTATACAGTGCAGCTACAGTTGAAGTCGGAAGTTTACATACACTTAGGTTGGAGTTATTAAAACTAGTTTTTTTCAACCACTTCACAAATTTCTTGTTAACAAACTATAGTTTTGGCAATCTACTTTGTGCATGAAACAAGTAATTTTTCCAACAATTGTTTACAGACAGATTATTTCAATATTCACTGTATCACAATTCCAGTGGGTCAGAAGTTTACATACTCTAAGTTGACAATGCCTTTAAACAGCTTAGAAAATTCCAGAAAATTATGTCATGGCTTTAGAAGCTTCTGATAGGCTAATTGACATCATTTGAGTCAATTGGAGGTGTACCTGTGGATGTATTTCAAGGCCTACCTTCACACTCAGTGCCCTTTTGCTTGGGAATATCAAAAGAAATCAGCCAAGACCTCAGAAAAAGAAATTGTAGACCTTCCCAATTTGGTTCATCCTTGGGAGCAATTTCCAAACGCCTGTGGGTACCATGTTCATCTGTACAAACAATAGTACGCAAGTATAAACACCATGGGACCACGCAGCCGTCATACCGCTGAGGAAGGACATACGTTCTGCCTCCTAGAGATGAACGTACTTTGGTGTGAAAAGAGAAAATAAATTCCAGAACAACAGCAAAGGACCTTGTGAAGATGGTACAGAACAGGTAAAAAAGTATCTATATCCAGAGTAAAAACGAGTCCTATATCGACATAACCTGAAAGGCTGCTCAGCAAGGAAGAAGCCACTGCTCCAAAATCGCCATAAAAAAGCCAGACTATGGTTTACAACTGCAAAGATTGTACTTTTTGGAGAAATGTTCTCTGGTCTGATGAAACAAAAATAGAACTGTTTGGCCATAATGATCATCGTTATGTTTGAAGGAAAAAGGGGGAGGCTTGCAAGCCGAAGAACACCTTCCCAACCATGAAGCACGGGGGTGGCAGCATCATGTTGTGGGGGTGCTTGCTGCAGGAGGGACTGGTGCACTTCACAAAATAGATGGCATCATGAAGGAGGAAAATTATGTGGTTATATTGAAGCAACATCTCAAGACATCAGTCAGGAAGTTAAAGCTTGGTCGCAAATGGGTCTTCCAAATGGAAAATGACCCCAAGCATACTTTCAAAGTTGTGGCAAAATGGCTTAAGGACAACAAAGTCAAGGTATTGGAGTGGCCATCACAAAGCCCTGACCTCAATCCCATAGAAAATGTGTGGGCAGAACTGAAAAAGTGTTTGAGTGTTTGAGCAAGGAGGCATACAAACCTGACTCAGTTACACCAGCTCTGTCAGGAGGAATGGGCCAAAATTCACCCAACTTATTGTGGGAAGCTTGTGGAAGGCTACCTGAAACATTTGACCCAAGTTAAACAATTAAAAGGCAATGCTACCAAATACTAATTGAGTGTATGTAAACGTCTGACCCACTGGGAATGTGATGAAAGAAATTAAAGCTGAAATAAATAATTCCCTCTGCTATTATTCTGACATTTCACAGGGCATTTTTTCTAGTATTAAATGTCAGGAATGGTGAAAAACTGAGTTGAAATGTATTTGGCTAAGGTACATGTAAACTTCCGACTTCAACTGTATATTTGATGTATGGAGAGATGGTCATCCCATCCCACACTGGCCTATCTCCCTGTCTGTCTGGATTGGCCTCGCATTAGCAGAGTTCTAGGGGCTGTCCCTGTTGACTCTGATTAGCTGGATGTTAGCCCCTTAAGCATGGAGGCCCCCAGGGGCCCATAGCGAAAGATCCTGGATCCCTCAGTGAAATTAGAGCTCCAGAGAGTGCAGGATTACAGCACCCTGGCACCCCGACCCCCTACACTGAGGGGCCAAACTGCAAGCGAGTGTCCCTGACCTGACAACAACATGAACATCAACAACAGGCTGTTATTATTTAAAGAGCTCCGAGGGCCACGCTTGCTTCAACTCATGGCCTCGTTCCACCCGCTTCAGTAATTACAGAAGACTTCCTTTCTCATGGCGATGCTTCTACTCGAGGTGGAGTGTTAATATTATGATGTTGGACGATGTCGGACTCGCTTGATCCTTCACTTCTTCTCTTCCATGTGTCTCTTGTCGACGGGTCAAATGACACGACCAAACGATTGAATTGTTTAATGGGAGTTGAGTCTGTGACTAGTGATGTGTTGTAGAGAAGGAGAAATAGATTTGTTTGGAGCGGCGTATGGTCCCACTCATAAACAGAGCAACTGGAAATGAAATGTGTGAATTGATTAACAGAACTGAACAGTGCGGGTAGTGTATGCTTGTTTGTTTTTTCGTCTGATGTACAGAGCGTCACACAAATCAGTCTTGCCCAAATATCAGGGGATGAACAAACAAACTGGCACTTTCTCTTTCTTCAGTAAGACCTGGCACAACCACATATTCATACCTCAGGTTTGTCTTCAAGTAGTGTTTTCTGAAATTTGCAAATTAGCATAATCCCAGTAATTAAAGTAGCTGGTAATTACAAATCAAATCAAATTTTATTTGTCACATGCGCTGAATGCAACAGGTATAGATAGACCGTACACTGAATTGCTTACTTATATTCACAATAACAGTGTCATGCAAATTTCTCTTATCTCTCCCATTTAATATATGTTGAGTGAGCGATACAGTACCTTTGTAAAGGCAGACTATTTCCTCCACTTCATAGCACAGTGGGATCATGATTTCCCACTGGGCACAGACATCAATTCAATTTCTATTCCACTTTGGTTCATTGATATTTCAGTGAAATGACGTGGCAACAACGTTGATTCAACGAGTGTTAGCCCAGTGGGTTATTATATCTTCTACATTTAATTTAATAATTAACGGTGCTTGTCCGCTAAGTACACCAGGTGTTTTTTAGATCGATTTATAGTAGATTTATTTATTTGCATTGTGTGTAAACTCTAAAAGCGAGTCAAAAATTTTCAATTGGAACTAACCTAGCATGGAATAAAAGAAATGGCATGACATTTCCCCAAACACTTTCTCTCTTATGACAACATTTCACCTTTGTTCACTTTTCAAACACATCGCTGTTTTTACATGAGGAGAAATAGGGCATTAAGAAAAGAAGAGGCATGGCAGCTATTCCTCTTGAAGTAACAGTTCACTGCTTGCCCTGAGGTGCTTCAATTGGAAATTCATTAATGTCAACACTCTGCAGCTCAGATGAAGGCTTTGAACGAAACAGAAGCCATCTATTCACACCAACACAGAGAAATTTCATTTCTAATTAGAAAATACACTTAGGGGAAGGGGAAAAAACTGTGTAACTTTTTTAACCTTACCTCACTTTAGATCTACACCTCACTTGAAATATACAGGCAGTAAAGGTATTCTTTTGATTAGAGCAATCATTATTTATTTTTGGGGCGATGAAGAATTGTTCTTAAAACATTTGACTTACATTCAATTATATATACATATGTTTCTATGTGTATATTATACACATATACATATGTTCACATATCATCTTGTCCTAAAATATTCATAATTAAAGGGGAATTTCACCGTGGATCTGCTAAGGCATATAGTCATTTCTATATTAACAATATTACTTTTTTATCATAAACATCACAATCATCCAAAGCACAAGCTAGAACATATTTTCATTTCACTGGTAGAATCAGGAGGTTTCGACTCCCTGTGTATTCGTCTGCTCATAGTGAACCACAAAGTCTGGCATTCATAGCGAAAGCTGATACCGCCCGCTAGCTAGAGGGGGCATGCCCACAAACTTGAATAATGGCATTGTTTACTTCGAACGACAAACACACAGTCATTTCATAAAACATCATTTTTGAAAACTTTTGTTTTTGACTAATGTTTGTAATCATGCCCGTATGGTGTTCTGTGCCTGGCTTTGCTAATTACAAACAAGTGTGCGAAAATGTGTTACCTTTCACCGTTCTACCTACCAGAGATTCACCTCAATTCTGCAAGTGGCTTGCGGCTATCAAGAAAGATGCGGTGGCCAAAGATGATTATGTTCAGGCTGAACTGATGAGAAATCCATTTCGATGACAGCTGAGAAGTGATGCAATACTATTGTTTTTTTCCCTTCACAACAAAACTGAATATTCTCAATTACAGGTAACCTAACGTTAGCTAGGTTGCTAGCCTAGATGGACTAGCTGGGTAAGTCAGCTAGCTAGCTAACGTTACAATCCCAATTTGAACTCTAAAAGCCATCAGCTAAATCACATCGCTATCTTTTGGTATACACACTGTCAATCAATTTCGCTTATGCCATGGTAGTCACTGCTAGACTGGTAGCTACCTTCAGCAGAGAAAACATGTTTGTTTGTTCATTTATTGACTGACGTTAGCTAACATAAGCTAGCTAATGTTACTCTTATTTGGTAGCCATCTTTTCCACCCTTGTCTGGAAAACAATCTATTACTAAAAGTAAAATTGTCAATATAAGCTCATATTCATCTATATTCACTCTCTGTTTGTGTGTTGGTAGCAATGGTGAATGTTTATAAATCATCTATAGTTGGTTAGTTGGTTCTCAGCTAGTTTCAGCTGGCTAGCAATCTTGCTGCCAATTTAAAGTTAGCTAGGTGACCAGAGCAGTAAACACTGCCCAACAAAAATTGTAGTTTATCAGAGACTGGAAAAAATGTGTCTGCTTGTATATTTAGCAATGAATCATCCAATAGGAACATCGCTGAAAGACGTCCAATGGCTGTATTGAACAAGGACAAGCGTATCTACACCCACAAAAACATATAGTGCGATCAGTATAACATAAAAACCTTCACAAAATGCCACAAAGCAGGACTACGTTCATTTTTAGAGCTCGCCTGCATCAATAAACTGGAAGCTGTCATAGTCATAAGTCAGCGCGCAAAGCCCTGACCTGCCTTCCTGCTGGGCAATTATGTGTGAAACACATCTCACTGACCTAGAAATGCTTCAGACATGCTTAAAACAAGCCCAGATTCCCCCGTGTTAAACTGCCCTATTATCAGTCCTCGACTTCATTTATGTATTCACTATTCATTATATTATATATGACATATGTGTATGTTATACAAATGTAGTGTACTAATACACTAAACTGGAAAGTGGAAAGCAACTGTGAAAGTTTGGGAGGTAGAAAATGTATAAAACAGGTTGTTTGGATCCTGGATGCTGATTGGTTGATAGCAGGGCGTTATAGTACCATAATCCCCACATTCCACGGGTAATGCCTGTTAACAGTTGCATTTTAATTATCACTGCGCATCCACTGTCCTACAGCCCACACATTAAATATATAAACTTAATTTCCCCTGAAAAAAAAGTGACTAGACAATATTTCCCCATGCTACTAGCCTAGCATTTGGTTTGGTACAACGGTGGATAATATATCATTCTCAATGTGTGCCTATCGGACCTGTGCAACATGTTCTTTTTTTGTTTGTTATTTTTAACTCCACCGTGCCATACATGTGAATGTGACGAGACTGACAGTTTCTCTGACCCAGGCAAATTTATTTATCAGGATAATTATAATGGATATATCCAAAGAATTGGCAATATAAACGAAGGTAAGACAAACAAAAATGTGCTGTCATTTCAGCTGCTTGATGTGATTGTGTGTTTGGTTTAGGCCTAGTTGGCTAGCTAGCTAGAAAATGAGAAGTAACGTTAGCCTAGCTATCCTACATAACTATCTTATTGACTCGACAATCAGCTGGTTGTTGCCTATTTTGAAGTTCTTGTCTCTCATCATCATTGAACCTCTGTTAGCTAGCTACATGCCAATGATTTTCTTAGCATAGCAACTTACAATAAATAGAATTAACTACTCAGTCAAAACATGAGAATAGAATTAACGACCAGCCTGTTTGGTAAGCAACTTCAGAGCCCCAGAACTAACAAGTGGCTTTTGCCTGGACTATATTGTCTAGTGGAAGGATGAAATAAAAATAATTTACTCATTAATGCAAACATGAATTCAATTGTTTTAATAAATATGATGGCAACCGTTTTATGAAAGCAATAAGGCATGAGAACCCGGGAACTATCGTGTGATAACTTCCTCCTAAGGGCTGTTTCCCGGCCTTTGGCTTCACCTCTGGCCTAAGA
The DNA here is from genome assembly GCF_016432855.1 of Salvelinus namaycush. Classification (NCBI taxonomy): domain Eukaryota; kingdom Metazoa; phylum Chordata; class Actinopteri; order Salmoniformes; family Salmonidae; genus Salvelinus; species Salvelinus namaycush. The sequence goes on along the minus strand of NC_052308.1, from coordinate 51,196,902 downwards.
ACAGCACTTAGATAGACTCAGGAGTTAACACACGATAATCCCTGGGATTATTACTTAAATAGCCACCACATTAGAACTCCCAGACTGTCCAGCGTGCAGCCATACAATGTTTTTGACAAGTTATTTGATTTATGGTTAAATAACCATTTTAAAATTGTATAATTATCACATTCTCACCTGCACTGTTTATCCCTTCTGACACTAAGATCATTTTGTTTTTGCCCATCTGCTTAAAGGCTAAATATCTCAGTCTTGTAAAGCAATGCTGAAATGTATGAGACAGATGGGTGGGGGGTGGATGGATTGTGAGAAGGCTTATGTTTAAATAACAGAGCTTATTTTATTTCACTTTTTACCAACCATGAATTGGTTAGGGCCAAATCTCCTAGGCACCGACTATTGTGGTTTCAGATTTGTAAAACGCTTCAAGGTTTGTAGCACAAACAATAAAATTGCTTCTCAAACTTAACATTGCACTAATGACTTGAACTGTACTAAATTACTTTCTTAGGTTGTTATTTCTAAGTACAGTTAAATAGTTTAGTTTTCTCTGTTTTCTCAGTTTTGCCGCCTACAGCTACCTGCCTTTTCATTAGGGAGGCATCCAACTCATCTCGCCCGAGACCTTTTGATGAGAAAATAACTTTCTTTCAAACCCTTCTAACACAGCAACCCTTCTGAATTATGTCGAGTTTTTACATGTTTTTAATGCTTTGTGGGATCTCTTGGGTGGATCTCCTGCTCTTATTGGGTGGATCTTCAAAGAATTTGACCCCTGCGGTTTGATCCAGGGTTGCTTAATTGCCTCTGAGTGTGTCATAGTCAGCAGCGGACCCTCGGGGTGTGGATCATTTGCATCCTGCTGAAGTTTTTGAACTGTGACTCATCGTCAGAGAGGTTAGAGAGGGCTGAGCGCTCACCTGCCAAGCTGTAATGTCAGGTGATATGGTTACTTCCGTTGTGTCCCAAATGCCACCCTATTCCCTATATAGTACTCTACCTTTGACCAGAGCCCATAGAAGAGATCTCATCTTATGTATTTTAAATGTATTTTTTAACACAGAGTATTGCACAGGGTACTACACAGAGTATTACACAAAGCGGTCTTCACCTTTAGCTCGGACACCAGCCAGTTTTAGCTCGGACAATACCTGCCAGTCTGCACAGTGCGATATCAACCTAGATCATATCAGACTGCTTCTCTCTACCACATCACCGGATTCCTGCCACTCTGGATCATTACACCGGATCATCCCAGCTAGCTAGCTGCTACCGAGTGGCTACTGTTAGCTAACGCCTCGGTCCCGAAGCAAGCACCAGTTAGCCTTGAGTTAGCCTCGAGCTAGGCCCATATACCAGCTAATTCTAGGGCTACAATACCTCTTTTGCCAATTGACCCGGACCCTTTATTGTCAACATGGAGCCCACCAATCCATCACGACTGGTCTGCCGACGTAATTGCCCGATGTGGTCTCAACAGGCTTTTCCGTTGCAATGTCGCCGAAGACCCATCTGCTCTGCCCGGCCCGCTAGCTTTCTGAACGCCATGTCTCCCGCTCGCCTAGTGTAGTAGTGACTACCGGACGGCTCCCTGATTCACCTATTGCTGCTCATTGGACCCCATGATCACTCGGCTACACAGTTGATGCCCCCTGGACTGTTTCAATAACACGGTACATAATTTTGTTTATCTGTCGGCCCCAGCCTCGAACTCACGTCCTGTATGTACCTGACTGACCCGCTCTGCCCATTCATCGTCATTTACCCGTTGTTGTCTTAGCTCTCCCGATCAACACCTGTGATTGCTTAATGCCTCTCTCTAATGTCAATATGCCTTGTCTACTGCTGTCTCGGCTAGTTCTTATTGTTTTATTTCACTGTAGAGCCCTCAGTCCCGCTCAACATGCCTTAGATAGCTCTTTTGTCCCACACCCCACAGATGCGGAGACCTCACCTGGCTTAAAACTTCTTATGGCTGAAGTCCCGTTAACGGGATCAATATGACAACAGCCAGACGAAGTGCAGGGCGCCAAATTAAAAAAACAGAAATCTCATAATTAAAATTCCTCAGACATTCATGTGTCTTATATCATTTTAAAGGTAATCTTGTTGTTAATCCCACCAAAGTGTCCGATTTCAAATAGGCTTTTCAGCGAAAGCACTACAAACGATTATGTTAGGTCACCACAAAACCACAATAATCACAGCCATTTTTTCCAGCTAAAGATAGCTTCACAAAAACCAGAATAGAGATCAAATGAATCACTAACCTTCGATTATTTTCATCAGATTACACTCATAGGACTTCATGTTACACAATACATGCATGTTTTGTTTGATTAAATTCATATTTATATAAAAAAATCTGAGTTTACATTGAGGCGACTAGATTCACTAGTGGCAAAAACATCAAGTGACTTTGCATAGCCACATCGTTTCAACAGAAATACTCATAAATATAGATGATAATACAAGTTATACACATGGAATTATAGATATACCTCTCCTTAATGCAACCGCTGTGTCAGATTACAAAAAAACTTTACGGAAAAAGAAACCCATGCTATAATCTGAGACGGCGCTCAAAAGTAAAACACCACAGCCGCAAAGATGGCGTCAACATAAACAAGAAAATATATGATAAATATTCCCTTACCTTTGATGATCTACATCAGAAAGCACACCAGGTCCACAATAAATGTTTGTTTTGTTCAAAAAAATCCGTTATTTATGTCCAAATACCTTCTTTTGTTAGCGCGTCTGGTTTACATATCCAAACGCTATTTCTGGTCAGAGTTATATTGGACAAAAATTTCAAAAAGTGATATTACCAGTCGAAGAAACATTTCAAACTAAGTACAGAATCAATCATTAGGATGTTTTTAACATAGAGCTTCAATAAAGTTCCAACCGGAGTATTCTTTCTTGTCTTCGTGAGCAATGGAACGTAAGTGACTTCCATGAGGAAAAAGCATGATCAGAAAATGGCTGCTTGATGGACACCTGACTGATTCTGCTATCATTCTCTCCCACAACATCATAGAAGTCTCATTATAATTTCTATTGATGGTTGACATCTAGTGGAAACCCTAGGCAGTGCACAATCATTCATAACTCAAGGGGATTTCATTGGGGACTCTGGTGAATACATACAAGCTCAGATTTCTGACTTCCTGTTTTGATTTCAACTCAGGATTTTGCCTGCCAATATGAGTTCTGTTAATCTCACAGACATAATTCAAACAGTTTTAGAAACTTTAGAGTGTTTTCTATCCAATACTAATAATAATATGCAAATATTAGTAACTATGACTGAGGAGCAGGCCGTTTGATATGGGCACCTTTCATCCAAGCTACTCAATACTGCCCCTTCAGCCATAAGAAGTTAACTGGTGCCTCCAGAGACGAAACCGCTCTCATCGTCTCTCAACGCCTAGGTTTACCTCCACTGTACTCACATCCTACCATACCCTTGTCTGTACATTATGCCTTGAATCTATTCTACCACGCCCAGAAATCTGCTCCTTTTATTCTCGGTTCCCAACGCACTAGACGACCAGTTCTTAGAGCCGTACCCGTATCCTACTCCTCCTCTCTTCCTCTGGTGATGTAGAGGTTAACCCAGGCCATGTAGACCCCAGTACCACACCTATTCCCCAGGCACTATCATTTGTTGACTTATGTAACCGTGAAAGCCTTGGTTTCATGCATGTTAACATCAGAAGCCTCCTCCATAAGTTTGTTTTATTCACTGCTTTAGCACACTCCGCCAACCCTGATGTCCTAGCCGTGTCTGAATCCTGGCTTAGGAAGACCGCCAAAAATTCAGAAATTTCCATCCCAAATTACAACATTTAATGCAAAGATAGAACTACCAAAGGGGGCGGAGTTGTACTCTACTGCTGAGATAGTCTGCAGAGTTCTTTCATGCTATCCAGGTCTGTGCCCAAACAGTTTGAGCTTCTGCTTTTAAAAATACACCTTTCCAGAAATAAGTCTCTCCTTGTTGCCGCTTGTTGTAGACCCCACTCAGCCCCCAGCAGTGCCCTGGACACCATATGTGAATTGATTGCCCCCTATTTATCTTCAGAGTTCGTACTGTTAGGTGACCTAAACTGGGATATGCTTAACACCCCGGCCGTCCTACAATCTAAAATAGATTACCTCAATCTCACACAAATTATCAAGGAACCTACCAGGTACAACCCTAAATCCGTAAACACGGGCACCCTCATAGATATCATCCTGACCAGCTTGCCCTTTAAATACACCTCTGCTGTCTTCAACCAGGATCCCAGCGATCACTAACGCATCTGTAATGGGTCCTCGGTCAAACGACCTCCCGTCATCACTGTCAAACGCTCCCTAAAACACTTCAGCGAGCAGGCCTTTCTAATCAACCTGGCCTGGGTATCCTGGAAGGGTATTGACCTCATCCCATCAGTAGAGAATGCCTGGTTATTCTTTAAAAGTGATTTCCTCACCATCTTAAGTAAGCATGCCCCATTCAAAGAACAGATATAGGCCTGTGTTCACTCCAGCCTTGACTGCCCTTGACCAGCACAAAAACATCCTGTGGCGTACTGCATTAGCATCAAATAGCCTCTGCGATATGCAACTTTTCAGGAAGTTAGGAAGCAATATACACAGGCAGTTACGAAAGCAAAGGCTAGCTTTTTCAAACAGAAATTTACATCCTGTAGCACAAATTCCAAAAAGTTTTGGGACACTGTAAAGACCATGGAGAATAAGAACAACTCCTCCCAGCTGCCCACTGCACTGAGGCTAGGAAACACTGTCACCACCGATAAATCTACGATTATCGAGAATTTCAATAAGCATTTTTCTACGGCTGGCTATGCTTCCACCTGGCTACTCTTTGTAACGGCATTCCTCCTCCTCTTCATACGAAGGTTTAGGTCAGTCTACATTCGTTTTTGTTATTTTGTAATCCTTCCCAGTGTTTGTTTTCGTGTTTCGTCGTTTGCCTTCATACGAAGAGGAGGAGTAGTGATTCGACCAACATGCAGCGGGTTGTGAATACATAATGATTTAATAAAGCAAACGACGAAACACGAAAACAAACACTGGGAAGGATTACAAAATAACAAAAACGAATGTAGACTGACCTAAACCATGAGAACTTACATAAAACACGAAGCACGTAGGAACAGGTACAGACTATAACAAACGAACGAACAAACGCTACAGTCCCGTGTGGTGCGCAGACACAGACACGGACGACAATCACCCACAAACAAACAGTGAGAACAACCTACCTTAATATGACTCTCAATCAGAGGAAACGTCAAACACCTGCCTCTAATTGAGAGCCATACCAGGCAACCCAAAACCAACATAGAAACAGAAAACATAGACTGCCCACCCAAAACTCACGCCCTGACCAAATAACACATACCAAACAACAGAAAACAGGTCAGGAACGTGACAGAACCCCCCCCTCAAGGTGCGAACTCCGGGCGCACCCCTACAACTCAAGGGGAGGGTCTGGGTGGGCATCTGTCCGCGGTGGCGGCTCCGGCGGTGGACGAGGACACCACTCCACCACTGTCTTTGTCCCCCTCCTTAGCGTCCTTTGAGTGGCGACCCTCGCCCCCGACCATGGTCCAGGAACCTTCACTAAGGCCCCTCCTACATAGAGGAGACAGCTCAGGACAGAGAGGTAGCTCAGGACAGAGAGGTAGCTCAGGACAGAGAGGTAGCTCAGGACAGAGAGGTAGCTCAGGACAGAGAGGTAGCTCCGGACAGAGAGGTAGCTCAGGACAGAGAGGTAGCTCCGGACAGAGAGGTAGCTTAGGACAGAGGGACAACTCTGTACTAATGGCAGCTCCGGACTGGGTGGCAGCTCCGGACTGGGTGGCAGCTCCGGACTGGGTGGCAGCTCCGGACTGAGTGGCAGCTCCGGACTGAGTGGCAGCTCCGGACTGAGTGGCAGCTCCGGACTGAGTGGCAGCTCATGACTGAGTGGCAGCTCATGACTGGAGGGCAGCTCATGACTGGAGGGCAGCTCATGACTGGAGGGCAGCTCATGACTGGAGGGCAGCTCATGACTGGAGGGCAGCTCATGACTGTAGGGCAGCTCATGACTGTAGGGCAGCTCATGACTGTAGGGCAGCTCTGGCAGCTCCTGACTGGCTGGCGGTTCTGGCTGCTTCTGACTGGCTGGCGGCTCTGGCAGCTCCTGACTGGCTGGCGGCTCTGGCAGCTCCTGACTGGCTGGCGGCTCTGGCAGCTCCTGACTGGCTGGCGGCTCTGGCAGCTCCTGACTGGCTGACGGCTCTAGCGGCTCCTGACTGACGGACGGCTCGGGACAGACGGGCGGCTCTAATGGCTCGTGGCAGACGGATGGCTCAGAAGGCGCTGGGCAGACGGATGGCTCAGAAAGCGCTGGGCAGACGGATGGCTCAGAAAGCGCTGGGCAGACGGATGGCTCAGACGGCGCTGGGCAGACGGATGGCTCAGACGGCGCTGGGCAGACGGATGGCTCAGACGGCGCTGGGCAGACAGATGGCTCAGACGGTGCTGGGCAGACGAGCAGTGCAGGCGGCATTGGGCAGACAGCCGTCTCTGACCCGCTGAGGCGCACAGTAGGCCTGGTGCGTGGTGCCGGAACTGGTGGTACCGGACTGGAGACACGCACCTCAAGGCTAGTGCGGGGAGCAGGAACAGGGCACACTGGACTCTCGATGCGCACTATAGGCCTGGTGCGTGGTACCGGCACTGGTGGTACCGGGCTGAGGTCACGCACCTCATGGCGAGTGCGGGGAGAAGGAACAGTGCGTACAGGGCTCTGAGGACGCACATGAGGCTTGGTGCGTGGTGCAGGCACTGGTGGTACTGAGCTGGGGCGGGAAGGTGGCGCCGGATATACCGGACCGTGTAGGCGTACTGGCTCCCTTGAGCACTGAACCTGCCCAACCTTACCTGGTTGTATGCTCCCCGTCGCCTGACCAGTGCGGGGAGGTGGAATAACCCGCACCGGGCTATGTAGGCGAACCGGGGACACCATGCATAAGGCTGGTGCCATGTAAGCCGGCCCAAGGAGACGTACTGGTGGCCAGATATGTAGGGCCGGCTTCATGACATTTGGCTCAATGCCCAATCTAGCCCTACCAGTGCGGGGAGGTGGAATAACCCGCACCGGGCTATGAACACGTACAGGAGACACCGTGCGCTCTACTGCGTAACACGGTGTCTGCCCGTACTCCCGCTCTCCACGGTTAGCCTGGGAAGTGGGCGCAGGTCTCCTACCTGCCCTCGCCACACTACCCTTTAGCCCCCCCCCCCAAGAAATTTTTGGGTTGTACTTGCGGGCTTCCAGCCTTGCTTCCGTGCTGCCTCCTCATATCGTCGCCTCTCCGCTTTAGATGCCTCCAGCTCCGCCTTGGGACGGCGACACTCCTCTGGCTCTGCCCAGGGTCCTTCTCCGTCCAGAATCTCTTCCCATGTCCAATCCTCCTTGACCCACTGCTGCTGTCGTTGCTGTCCGTTAACCCGCTGCTTGATCTGGGTTTGGTGGGTGATTCTGTAACGGCATTCCTCCTCCTCTTCATACGAAGAGGAGGAGTAGTGATTCGACCAACATGCAGCGGGTTGTAAATACATAATGAATTTATTAAGGCAAACGACGAAACACGAAAACAAACACTGGGAAGGATTACAAAATAACAAAAACGAATGTAGACTGACCTAAACCATGAGAACTTACATAAAACACGAAGCACGTAGGAACAGGTACAGACTATAACAAACGAACGAACAAACGCTACAGTCCCGTGTGGTGCGCAGACACAGACACGGACGACAATCACCCACAAACAAACAGTGAGAACAACCTACCTTAATATGACTCTCAATCAGAGGAAACGTCAAACACCTGCCTCTAATTGAGAGCCATACCAGGCAACCCAAAACCAACATAGAAACAGAAAACATAGACTGCCCACCCAAAACTCACGCCCTGACCAAATAACACATACCAAACAACAGAAAACAGGTCAGGAACGTGACACTCTTACCCTGGCCAACAGCTCTGCACTCCCCACAACAACTTGCCCAAGCTCCCCGCTTCTCCTTCACCCAAATCCAGATAGGTGATGTTCTGAAAGAGCTGCAAAATCTTGACCCCTACAAATCAGCTGGGCTAGACAATCTGGACCCTCTCTTTCTAAAATAATCCGCCGCAATTGTTGCAACCCCTATTACTAGCCTGTTCAACCTCTCTTTCGTATCGTCTGAGAGCCCTAAAGATTGGAAAGCTTCCGCGGTCATCTACCCTCTTCATAGGGGACACACTCTAAACCCAAACTTTTACAGACCTATATATATCCTGCCCTGCCATTCTAAAGTCTTCAAAACCCAAGTTAACAAACAGATCACCGACCATTTTGAATCTCACTGTACCTTCTCCGCTATGCAATCTGGTTTTCGAGCTGGTCACGGGTGCACCTCAGCCACGCTCAAGGTCCTAAATGATATCATAACCGCCATCGATAAAAGACAGTACTGTGCAGCCATCTTCATCAACCTGGCCATGGCTTTCGACTCTGTCTATCACCGCATTCTTATTGGCAGACTCAACAGCCTTGGTTTCTCAAATGACTGTCTCGCATGGTTCACCAACTACTTCTCAGATAGAGTTCAGTGTGTCAAATCGGAAGGCCTGTTGTCCAGACATCTGGCAGTCTCTATGGGGGTGCCACAGGGTTCAATTCTCGGGCCAACTCTCTTCTCTGTATATATCAATGATGTCGCTCTTGCTGCCGGTGATTCTCTGATCCACCTCTATGCAGACAACACCATTCTCTATACTTCTGGCTCTTCTTTGGACACTGTGTGATGAACTTTTTAGGGATAGGGGGCAGCATTTTCACTTTGGATGAATAGCGTGCCCAGAGTGAACTGCCTCCTACTCTGTCCCAGATGCTAATATATGCATATTATTATTACTATTGGATAGAAAATACTCTGACGTTTCTAAAACTATTTGAATGATGTCTGTGAGTATAACAGAACTCATATGGCAGGCAAAAACCTGAGAAAAATCCAACCAGGAAGTGGGATATCTGAGGTTGGTCGATTTTCAACTCATCGCCTATTGAAATTCCATTGGGATATGGATCTGTTTGCACTTCCTACGGCTTCCACTAGATGTCAACAGTCTGTAGAACGTTGAATGAAGCTTCTACTGTGATGTTGAGCCAGATGGGAGCTGTTTGAGTCAGTGGTCTGGCAGAGAGCCAGGTCCTGGTCATGCGCATTCCACATGATATCGACTTGCGTTCCATTACTTCTATAGACACAAAGGAATTCTCCGGTTGGAACGTTATTGAATATTTATGAAAACAACATCCTAAAGATTGATTCTATACTTAGTTTGACAAGTTTATTCGACCTGTAATATAACTTTTTTAAGTTTTCTTCCGACGTTCGCCTGGACCTGCACGGGCATTTGGATATGTGTACTAAACGTGCTAACAAAAGTAGCTACTTGGACATAAATAATGGACATTATTGAACAAAACAACAATTTATTGTGGAACTAGGATTCCTGGGAGTGCATTCTGATCATCAAAGGTAAGGGAATATTTATATTGTAATTTCTGATTTCTGTTGACTCCAACATGGCGGAGAATTTAAAAAAAATTCTGAGCGCCGTCTCAGATTATTGCATGGTTTGCTTTTTCCGTAAGGTTTTTTGAAATCTGACACAGCGGTTGCATTAAGAACAAGTGTATCTTTAATTCTATGTAAAACATGTATCTTTCATCAAAGTTTATGATGAGTATTTCTGTTATTTTATGTGGCTCTCTGCAATTTCTCCAGATATTTTGGAGGCTTTTCTGAACATGGCGCCAATGTAAACAGATTTTTGGATATAAATATGCACATTATCGAACAAAACATACATGTATTGTGTAACATGATGTCCTATGAGTGTCATCTGATGAAGATCATCAAAGGTTAGTGATTAATTTTATCTCTATTTCTGTTTTTGGTGACTCCTATCTTTGGCTGGGAAAATGGCTGGGTGTTTTCGCTGTAAAGCATTTTAAAATCGGACACGATGGGTAGATTAACCTCTAACGAGCCTCAACCCCGGATCCGGGATCACCCCCCACCCCCCCCCACACTGATTAGCATCGCTAGCATAGCGTCACAATTAAATAGTAGCATCTAAATATCATTAAATCACAAGTCCAAGACACCTAATGAAAGATACAGATCTTGTGAATAAAGCCACCATTTCAGATTTTTAAAATGTTTTACAGGGAAGACACAATATGTAAATCTATTAGCTAAACACGTTAGCAAAAATCACCATTTTTCTTTGTCCACCATTTTCTCTCAACACCAGTAGCTATCACCAATTCGGCTAAACTAAGATATTGATAGCCACTAACCAAGAAAAAACCTCATCAGATGACAGTCTGATAACATATTTATGGTATAGGATAGGTTTTGTTAGAAAAATGTGCATATTTCAGGTATAAATCATAGTTTGCCATTGCAGCCAGCATCACAAATCTCACCAAAGCTCCTAGAATTACTACAGACAGCAACGTGTATTACCAATTTACTCATCATAAAACATTTCTTAAAAATACACAGCACATAGCAATGGAAAGACACAGATCTTGTGAATTCAGACAACATTTCAGATTTTCTAAGTGTTTTACGGCGAAAACACAATAAATCGTTATATTAGCATACCACATACGCAAACGTTACCCGAGCACTGATTCTAGCCAAAGAGAGCGATATCGTATCATCGCCAAAATATATTAATTTTTTCACTAACCTTCTCAGAATTCTTCAGATGACACTCCTGTAACATCATATTACAACATACATATACAGTTTGTTCGAAAATGTGCATATTTAGCCATAAAAAACCGTGGTTATACAATGAAAATAGTAGCAAAACAAGCCTGGAAATGTCGGTCGCCATCTTTGAGTGATCTAGTTTAATCAAAAGCTAATCATATACTTGACTAAAAAATACAGGGTTGACAGGAATCGAAAGACAAACTAGTTCTTAATGCAATCGCTGATTTACATTTTTTAAATTATCCTTACTTTTCAATACAGGTTGCGCCGAGCGAAGCTATACAAAACAAAATGGCGGCGTAAGCGTGTAACATTTTTCGACAGAAACACGATTTATCATCATAAATTGTTCTTACTGTGAGCTGTTCTTCCATCAGAATCTTGGGCAAAGAATCCTTTCTTGGGTCTAATCTTCTTTTGGTCGAAAGATGTCCACTTGTCCGTCGAAATGCCCACTAACGTACGACCGGGACCCCCAAACGTGCCCAGCGCTTCAAAGTGCACAACAAAGCAATGCCTCAAAATCGCACTAAAAGGATATAAATTGCTATACAACGGTTCAAATTAACTACCTTATGATGCTGTTAACACCTATAACGGGTAAAAACATGACCGGAGAAATATTACTTGCTAAACTAACGCTTGGAAGGAGGCGAGTCCGATGTGCTTCGCGCGCAAGGCGCAGGCAGCAAAGGGAAGCTACTTCCGGTATTTTCTGTTTCATACAGCCCCTGATTGCGCAATCGACTCCATTCAAAGCGTGATCACGCACTGACATCCAGGGGAAGACGTAAGACGTGTCTGTTTCTCCATAGCATTTACACGGACCTTTAACCTGATGGGGATAGGGGGTGCTGTTGTCACTATTTATGGAAATCGTGTAATTTTTGAAACGGCTTCCTACAAAATTCTTGATCGTGCAATATGCATATTATTATTATTATTGGATAGAAAACAGTCTATAGTTTCTATAGGAGTTGAAATTTTGTCTCTAAGTGGAACAGAAGTCATTCTACAGCAATTTCCCTGACATGGAGTCAGATTTCAGAAATGTTGGCCCCTGTTCTGGAGTCAGTTTTAAGTCCAATGTTATTCTTATGAGTATACGGACACTGCTTACGTCTTCCCCTGGATGCCTTTACGTGATGACGATTTGAATGGGGTCGATTGCGCAATCACAGGCACTATAAATAAAAAAAACCTGTAGCTAAGAACTCTTTTCTTGCTGCGTCATGCGCGTGGCGGCCACCGACCCGCACTTGTTCCAAGCATTAGTGTAGGGAGTAAAATTACTCTGGTCATGTTTCTACTCGTTATAGGAGTTAAAAACATCATAAGGTAGTTAATTTAAAGCGTTTTATAGCAATTTATATCCGTTTAGTGCGATTTTGGGACATTTATTTCTGAGACGCTGTGAATCTCTGGGCACGCTTCCAGTTCATGCCGAACGCAGTTGGCATTTCCACATGGCAAGAGGACAGCTTTCCACCAAAAGACGATTACACCCAAGAAAGGATCCTTTGCCCAAGATACTGATGGAAGAACAGCTCAAAGTAGGAACAATTTATTATGATAAATCGTGTTTCTGTCGAAAAATGTTAGTGGCTTAGGACGCCATCTTTTTTGACGTAGCTTCGCTTGGCGCAAACTGTATTGAAAAGTAAGGATAATTTAAAAAATGTAATTCCGCGATTGTATTAAGAATTAAATTGTCTATCAATCGCTGTCCACCCTATATTTTTTAGTCACGTTTATGAGTATTTATGTATACGACTAGATCACTGTCTAATATGGAGCACGGCATTTTCTGACCAGCTCGGCTACTTTTCTCATTGTATAACCACGATTTTGGTGGCTAAATATCCACATTTTCGAACAAACTGTATATGTATGTTGTAATATGATGTTACAGGAGTGTCATCTGAAGAATTCTGAGAAGGTTAGTGAAAAAATTAATATCTTTTGGCGATGTTGACGTTATCGCGCTCTTTGGCTAGAATCAATGCTGGGGTAACGTTTGCATATGTGGTATGCTAATATAACGATTTATTGTGTTTTCGCTGTAAGACACTTAGAAAATCTGAAATATTGTCTGTATTCACAGGATCTGTCTCTTTCGATTAGTGTATGCTGTGTATTTTTACGAAATGTTTTATGATTAGTAATTAGGTAAGACACGTTGCTCTATCTATTTATTCTAGTCGATTTGTGACGGTGGGTGCAATTGTAAACTATGATATCTACCTGAAATATTCACATTTTTCTAACAAAACCTATCCTATACCATAAATATGTTATCAGACTGTCATCTGAGGAGGTTTTTTCTTGGTTAGTGGCTATCAATATCTTAGTTTAGCCGAATTGGTGATAGCTAGTGGTGTTGGTGGACAAAGAAAAAATGGTCTCTTTTGCTAAGGTGTTTACCTAATAGATTTACATATTGTGTCTTCCCTGTAAAACATTTTAAAAATCGGACATGTTGGCTGGATTCACACGATCTGTATCTTTCATTAGCTGTATTGGACTTGTTAATGTGTGAAAGTTAAATATTTTAAAAAATATATTTTTTTTGAATTTCGCGCCCTGGCTTTTCAGTGGGGGGGGGGGGGGGTGCCGCTAGCGGCACCCCAGTCCTAGACAGGTTAAACTGACTCCAGATCAGTGGCCAAAATGTTTGAAATCTGACTCCCTATAATGAAAAGTGCTGTAGATTGAGTTCTGTTTCACTCAGAGACAAAATTCCAACGGCTATAGAAACTAGAGAGTGTTTTCTATCCAATAATAATAATAATATGCATATTGTACGAGCAAGAATTGAGTAGGAAGCCGTTTAATCTGTAGAGGAAATTATGCTAATGTGAAACAGCACCCCCTATAGTGGCAAGAAGTTAACAAGATGTTTATCTTTCATTTGCTGTATTGGACTTGTTAATGTGTGAAAGTTACATATTTCTAAAAGATATTTTTGAATTTCCCGCGCTGCCTTTTCAGCGGAATGTTGTCGAGGGGTTCCGTTAGCGGAACGTGTGTCCTAGAAAGGTTAACAAACCTTCAGATGAGCTTCAATGCCATACGTTCTGACTTCGAATAAGTGGACAACTACAAATACCTAGGTGTCTGGTTAGACTGTAAACTCTCCTTCCACACTCACATTAAGCATCTCCAATCCAAAAATTAAGTCTAGAATCGGCTTCCTATTTCACAACAAAGCCTTCTTCACTCATGCTACTAAACATACCCTCGTAAAACTGACTATCCTACCGATCCTTGACTTCAGCGATGTAATTTACTAAAATAGCCTCCAACACTCGACTCAGCAATTGGATGTAGTCTATCACCGTGCCATCCGTTTTTTCACCAAAGCCCCATATTCTACCCACCACTGCGACCTGTATGCTCTCGTTGGCTGACCTTCGCTTCAAATTCGTTGCCAAACCCACTGGCTCCAGGTCATCTATAAGTCTTTGCTAGGTAAAGCCCCACCTTATCTCAGCTCACTGGTCACCATAGCACGCGCTCCAGCAGGTATATTTCACTGGTTATCCCAAAGCAAACTCCTGCTTTGGCCGCCTTTCCTTCCAGTTCTCTGCTGCCAATGACTAGAACGAATTGCAAAAATCACTGAAGCTGGAGCCTTATGTCTCCCTCACTAACTTTAAGCATCAGCTGTCAGAGCAGCTTACCGATTACTGCACCTGTACACAGCCCATCTGTAAATAGCCCACCCAACTACCTCATCCCCATATTGTTATTTATTTATTTATTGCTCTTTTGCACCCCAGTATCTGTACTTGCACATCATCATCTGCACATCTATCACTCCAGTGTTAATGCTAAATTGAAATTATTTCGCCATTATGGCCTATTTATTGCCTTACCTCTCTAATCTTACTACATTTGCACACACAGTATATATTGATTTTTCTATTGTGTTATTGTACGTTTGTTTATGTGTAACTCTGTGTTGTCGTTTTTGTCGCACTGCTTTGCTTTATCTTGGCCAGGTCGCAGTTGTAAATGAGAACTTGTTCTCAACTGGCCTACCTGGTTAAACAAAGGTGAAATAAAAAAAAATATATATATTTTTTTAAGTATGCTGTATGTTCTTATTAGATCGATTTGTGGTATGTTCACTTTTATGTAGAGTTCACTTTAGTGTTGTAACGGCAGCCTTCCTCCTCTTCACGAGAAGAGGAGGTGTAGCAGGGATCGGACCAACACGCAGCGTAGCCAGTGCTCAACATGTTTAATAAACGAAAACCGTGAACACTTACAACAATACAAAAATAACAAACGTGGCAAACCGAAACAGTCCTCTCTGGTGAAATGAACACAAAGACAGGAAACAACCACCCACAAACCCCAACACAAAACAAGCCACCTAAATATGGTTCCCAATCAGAGACAATGACAAACACCTGCCTCTGATTGAGAACCGAATCAGGCATACATAGAAATGGACAAACTAGACACACAACATAGAATGCCCACCCAGCTCACGTCCTGACCAACACTAAAACAAGTAAAACACACAAGAACTATGGTCAGAACGTGACAAGTGTGGTAGGTATTCAATGCACAGCATTCTGATTATACAGTGTGTATTTTTTTCTTTATATATCCATGTAAGTACAGTACCAGTCAAGTTTTGACACACCTACTCATTCAAGGGTTTTTCTTTATTTTGTTGAATAATAGTGAAGACATCAAAACTATGAAATAACACATATGGAATCATGTAGTTACCAAAAAAGTGTTAAACAAATCACTTTACATATTGCATAAATAATTAGGCCAATTTGTATATTCTGATTCATAATTTATGCTCAGGATCGTGCAGACAACCAAAGAATTTTACAATGTTCAGATGAGACTGATATAAGGTAAAGAATAATTAATGATTGACCGCTATTGATATAAAAGATCTTCAGATCTTTAATCAATCATATGTTTTTATAAATCCCTTTTTACATCAGCCGATGTCACAAAGTGCTGTACAGAAACCCAGCCTAAAACCCCAAACAGCAAGCAATGCAGTTGTAGAAGAATGGTGGCTAGGAAAAAAGAGTGGATTTGGGAGATAGCTGCTCTATATAAACTAATGCTTCCGTGGTGCAACCAAATTCAAAAATATCAGTTGCTGAAAACAGCTGATCAAACTAGAAAGGTGGGAGGATTTGAAAGCATAGGGCCACTTGCGTCATGACTGCAACAGTAGGGACCAAAGAAATGAATGTTCTTTACATCACTTTAGGTCATCAGATGCTCCAAAAAACATGTATCTGCAAAAACAAATAAAATGTTTCCTTGTTAGACCTGTGATTACAATGTATTCAATTTAGGTTTGTGTGATTGTTGGTTTAACTTTCTGTAACTTTGTAACAAGTACAATCTGCATTTGTATGTGCTTATTGCGGTGTGCAGATATCTTTTCCAACTGTCCCGTTATCTGGTAGTAATGTCCATTCTAGAATGCCCATTCTAGAATGCCAATAAGCTAGAGATCTGTTTTGCATGGTCTGTGTCAATCCATGAGACATCCCAAAAATCGGTCATCTCACAAAAATGTCTGTAGTGTGCGAACGGTTTGGTCTAAAAACAAATATGGAAAGATGAGACTCTCACGGAGACGATGGGGTGTTCTCCGTTTTGTTCTACGACCCTCACAAGTGTCACAGGACTCGTTTGAAGGTAACCAATACAAATTAATGAAAGTATGAAGGTAGTTGTGCCCCCCAAAAAATAAGGGGTTAAAAATGGAAATATTTCCTGAGCTTTCTTATCTCCTAGATATAGGACAGACACTTCAGAATCGTATTCCTTATGATCGTTTTTTGTACTGTCTTTTTTTGCCATTTATGAATGTGTTATTCAATGCATTTCTATGGGCCATAGTAGTAATGTTAAGTGCCTCATAGAATGAGGGAGGTGCAGGAATCAGGAGCAGGAGAGCAAGGAAGTCCCAGTGTCACAATCGTTTATTAAGTAGTCCCAACTCAACAACAACATGGGATGGTAAACACGCCCAAACGAGGTCGCCACACACAGGGAAATAAACGATACACACGGAGGAGAAACCTCTACTCCTAAACACCTTCCAAAACGGTACAACTGCCGTGAGAAAAGAAAACTCTGTGGTGCAGACACGCAGCCCTAACAACGTAACCACAGCAAACAATCCCGCACAAAGACTAGCAGGCAGCGGAGGTTAATAAACCCACCGAAATCAACTAATAGGACACAGGTGTAAACAAAACAGACAGACATAAAGGAAAAATGGATTGGTGGCAGCTAGTAGGCCGGCGACGACGACCGCCGAGCACCGCCCGAACAGGGAGAGGAGCCACCTTCGGTGGAAGTTGTGACAAGTAAAGGCTAAATTGAATATTTTATCAAATCATAAAACGATAATGCTATTCTCCACTATTGATAGTCGTTACATCACATTGTTTAAAAGCCCTCTTGAAGAGGCAGGAGTAAATTAATGTTCCAACCTGCTGCCTGCCTGTTTTGACTGAGAATGACGTCAAGCTCCAGCCCTAATTAGCCCTGAGGCCCTGCCTGTCACATATTTAGAGAGATAAGAGCATCCACGCTGATCTGATTCGTACAAAACCTATGGCAGTCTTCCTGCCTACTCAGAACAGCAATAGATTTGTGCTGTCACTCAATGCCCTAGTGTAGCCAGTGTAGTCATGCTACTGCACAAATCCTCTATTAGCTGTAAACTCACCACATTTAAGTATTCTGGTGAGTTTTCTTTTCTCCTTTTATCTCTGAAATACTCTCTCCTTCACATGTCTTTGTTTTTATACCTGTAAATGTCCCATAACTTTGAAGAAATGTATGCTTTATGTAGTCAAACAGGCATTTTTTTCATCATTTAGTTGTTATCCAAGCAACATTTAGAAGGGCTGAATTTTTTCACTTGCTAACTTTACACTCTTCCCCCCCAAGCATTTTTCCTTGTGATGCCTATCATGTTGTGTATGGTAAACAAGCGCTAAAAGGGATTGTATCTGTGGTGTGGTTCCATTCAGTTGACAGTGCTGATTAAACAAGAGGAAAGGATAACAATTCAAGGAGAAGCATCACTGAGAAGAAGAAAAGCTCCTTTCTTTCTCTGTGATGATTTAGAAAGAAGCTAAAACATTTTTATATATATATATATATGATAATTGTTGTTCCGTATACACCCCTTTCACTACCAATTTTGGACATATACAGCCACAAAAAAAGGAAACAAAAAAAAAGGTTGAGGATCCTAAACTGTGTAAAGGAACCCATTGTTTAATTCTCCAGTTTTTTTTTATTTATTATGTATTGAGCTTTTCAAAGGCAATCCCAACCAGATGAGCATTCTTGCATGAGAAGCCTCGCATGGATACAAAGCAATGTCTGATTTCAATGTGTTCTGCCTTTTTTGTTTGGGTGGGGGGGGGCATATTGAATGCATTTAGATTGATTTAACACAGATTTCTTTCCTTGCATATCTTGCTTAAAATAAGCTTACTTAAGTTGTATTGATGAGTTTAGGACTCATAGGTAAAGAAATGTAAATAAGAACAACTAGAAAAGGACATTTACTGAAGCAAATATGGTGCGTTTGCTAGTCTTGAAGTATTTTTGGATGTGAAATAGTAGTAGTTGTGGCAGTGATGGCAGTAGGAATAGTAGTAGTACCAGTAATGGTAGTAATAGGGTTTTCATAGGCTATGTGTTAGTTATAGTGACCTATTTTGGGGTGGTTTCTAGGTGTGTTATTTGTGTGGTATAGTAGGCTAGAGTGAGCACTATATCATCACAAGCCATATAATGTGTTTTTAAGCTCTCGAAAGGTTTTCATTTGAACATTGTGAACGTTTCGTGGCAGTGATTTCCGTTTAGAATGTTGAAGCCTGCATTCCGCCATTGAGAAGAATGAGGAAACAACAGGCTTTATAGTTTAGGAAGTAAGAATAGAAAAAGCTGTGTTGAAGCCATCTCAGTTGAGTCGGTCTGCACATGTCAATGTCGGGGTGGTGTTTGTAGCTAAAACGGATCAAGGGCAGTGGTGAATCGCCACGTTTGCCTTTGAAACCCATGGAGCTTTTATGCTATTTTAACAAGGTTAAAGTTTAAAAAGTACAAATAGCATCAACAAGTGATCTAAGTTGAGTCAGTATCTAACACGTCAAAATGGGTTTGGTTTTTGTAGCTTTAACGGGTCTAGAGCAGTGGCAAATCCAAATACTTACCATTCAAGCCTATGGAGCTTTTATGCGCATTTAAAACAGTTATAGTTCAAAAAGTATAAATGGTATCAAAAAGCTGTATACACAAGCACACTATTCTAGACTGGTCTGCACGTTTTAAATTTTGAATGGCTTTCCTCCAAAAAATTTCCCATTCTAGTCTATGGCCCCTGAAATGCATTGGGATTCATGCAAATATGGCTGTAGTGTGAAAGTATAAGTAGTATATTAAAAAAAATCAAGAAACAGTGCCAGTCTGCATGTTTTACATTTGTTTTGGTGTTGGTAGCTTTAACAGTTCAAGAGCAGTGGAGAATCCAAATACTTCCTATTCAAGCATAAGGAGCTTTAATGCACATTTAAAACAGTTTTAGCTCACAAAATATCAATTATATCAAAAAGCTGTATACAACCACACCATTCCAGAGCGGTCGGCATGTGTAAAGTGTGAAAGGTGTTTTTAGCTTAGACGGTTGAAGAATAGTTACGCGGCAAAGTTTTCCCATTCAAGTCTATGGCTATTGAAATGCATTGAGATGTATGCAAATATGGTTGTAGTGTGAAAGCCATTAGTAGTATCAAAAACCTGTATACAAGCACACCATTCCAAAGCAGTCTGCATGTTTTAAAGTTTGAAGGGTGTTTCTGGCTTAAATGTTGAAGACTAGTTACATGTCCAAGTTTTCCCATTCAAGTCTATGGCCAGTGAAATGTATTGATATTTATGCAAAGATGGTTGAAGTGTCAAGAGTATTAGTAGTATCAATTTTTTTTATAAAAATCAAGCACACTGCTGACGTTCAGCCTGAACATTTTTAATTTGTTTTGGTGTTGATAGCTTTTACGGTTTTGACCCTACAGGTGGCAACGGAAGGCAAATAATAATAAATATGAATGATTCATAAAGTTGTGTTTTGCTTTCAGGAAGCACATCTAACTAGAGATGCACCAGTACTAATGCATCTCCAACACTATCAAAGGTGAGCGGATGAAGATCACAAGTGTTCCTGCCACAAACCTAATGACAGAGAGTACCTTTTACAGGTGTTGCCCCAAGGGAGAAAGAAAGTGGTTTATGCGGGTTGTAAAAATCAAATGTAATAAAATGACACTGGGCTCATTGTACATTTTAGCCCAACACATTAAATATCAGGGTTTTACACTTGAGTAAAAATTTTTTTTGCAAAATATTAGTTTTACAACTGAAAACAGAAAGTACACATTTAATTTAAAATCAGCCATTTCAATGCTTTGTGTTACGAAAGACATCACTCCACTACTATGTCGACCATTCAGACCAGATAATCATTTAATTCCGTTAGCAGCACTTAAAAGGAATAACTTGTCTCAACTTAATCTGTAGGGTAAATTGAAATTTTAAATTAAAGGCCATACTGTCCACTTTAGCTGCCAAATGGAGAAAGGATTAGATAATTGGACTCATTAACTTTACCATTTGAGGGATTTGTTGGTTGTTTGATTGCGTTCTCTCCAGTAGACTCTTGTGCCATACCGGTTTTCTGGGAAGGGGCCAGTCCACAGGTTAATTACAGGAGATGCTGATCTTGATGACCCCACCACACCCAACATTTAGTATGGCATGCTGTCTGCACACTGAGTCCTGCTCAACCGTCTATGCATGACAATAGGCCAGGTTATGGAGCCAGTAATTAAAGCCAAGCAGGGTTCTTTAGCCTCCTCAGGTGTGTGTGGGGGGGAGCAGCCACCCCCCTTGCACTTCCGCCCCTGCCATCCCCATTGACCTTTCTTTTTCAGTCACACTGAAACAAATGGTAACGGTTGAATTTCGGAATTTCCGCTCTGTCACAGTTCCTCCTGTTGATTTGTTGTCTGTTATTATGTTAAAAAGGTAGTAAAGCACGTGTTGAATTTTGAACAAGAAATGTCAACATTTGAAATTAATCATATATGGATTTATTATTATGTATAGAAAGAATGAAATGGGTTTGCAGGATTGAAAGACATATTTGTTTGTGAATTCATGAAGCCCTCTGTCAGTTTTAGTGTTAGCCAGGTTTCACAATACACATAAGGAAAATATGGAAAACATTAGTGACATTTTACACAGATAGTTTTTTATTCAAATGTGGTCCCAGATTGTGATAGCTCCATTGAACAGTTCCCTCTCCACAAACATAAAAGCATGAAAAAGTCCAAATGAAAATATTTTTGTGAATAATGTTGATATAGGCAAATAAGGACCTGTGACATTAATATGTTGAGGAAATGTAGGCTACAATGAGATTGACGATCCAATATATCTATTAACACTAGAGGGCCCTCTTTCTCTCTGATTTCTCTGACAAGAGAAGCTGATCTTTTTGGCACTTATAACCATAGAATTATGATATGAATCACACACACAAAAAAAGAAAAAGGAGTTCATGCTGTGTATTGTATAGACTTACAGTACAGTTACTACAACATGAACATTGGCATAGGCCTATCTAGTTAAATAAATACATCTAAGGGTCACATGGCTTATTGACCTAATAGTGTACCTGCAATTATACATTTTTTACATTTACATTTGAGTAATTTAGCAGACACTCAAGAGCAACTTACAGCGACTTACTTTAGGGTTAAGTGCCTTGTTCCTAGGCACGTCGACAGATTTTTCAACTAGTCAGCTCTGGGATTTAAACGAGAAACCTTTCGGTTACTGGCCCAACACTCAGTGATCTCATATCTGTGGGAGTGAACATTTAACAATTTTCTCCTCTGCTCAGTTCCCCCCATTCTAAATCAATCAAACCATGTTATTTTAAGTCATGAACATAAACATCAAGTGCTTAATAGCGTATCTATATTTTGTCCACACAAAGAGAATGTGAAGCATTGAAGCAATCCAAATCAGTGCTGATAAGAGAGGAGACAGTACGCTCAGAGAGTTTTAGACACACAGCCCTCTGGGTAGTCCTAATTGATGAAGCGGAGGCTCCCTAATGAACGGGGCAGATCTTCGCCAAAGGCCCTGTTTAAAACAATTACCACGCCAAGGAAATTTAAGCACATTTGGATTAGCGAGGCTCACGATCCAGCAAGCCATTTTCAACGCTAATGACAAACTCTGCAAAGTCATCTATAATAAATGCCAAAGCTTGTGCGGATCCGTCATTGCAAGCATCGGGTCATGACGTTTGAGGTCTGTACTGTTGTAAAAAGTTATGAAGTTAAAAGTAAAACAATATTAAGAGTAAAAATAAAGATAAAAGTAAAAAGTTTTTTTGTATCTCCCCTCTATGTTTTTCATTTGACTTTTCCTTATAACATGTAGGTCAATCTGTCTTTTATTATCCGGAGAGAAAGATGAGTAGCATACTTGGTTGGTTCTGGCTGTATACTGAATAAAAATATAAAATAAATGCAACAATTTCAACGATTTTACTGAGTTACAGTTCATATAAGGAAATCAGTCAATTTAAATAAATAAATGAGGCTCACATTACTGGGCAGGGGCGCAGCCATGGATGGGCCTGCGTGGGCACGGGCCCACCCACTGGGGAGCCAGGCTCAGCCAATCATGATCTGTTTCCCCATGAAAGGGCTTCATTACAGACCGAAATACTCCTCAGTTTCATCAACTGTCTGGGTGGCTGGTCTCAGACGATCCTGCAGGTGAAGAAGCCGGATCTGGAGGTCCTGATTACATGTGGTGTGAGGTTGTGAGGCCAGTTGGACGTACTGCCAAATTCTCTAAAACGGCATTGGCTTACAGTAGAGAAATTAACATTCAATTCTCTGGCAACAGCTCAGGTGGATATTCCTGCAGTCAGCATGCCAATTGCATACTCTCTCACAACTTGAGACATATGTGGCATTGTGTTGTGTGACAAAACTGGACATTTTAGAGTGGCCTTTTATTGTCCCCAGCACAAGGTGCACCTGAGTAATGATCATGCTTTATAATCAGCTTCTTGATATGCCATACCTGTCAGGAGAATGGATTATTTTGGCAAAGGAGAAATGCTCACTAACAGGATGTAAAATACATTTGTGCAGAAAATTTGAGAGAAATAAGCTTTTTGTGCATATGGAACATTTCTGGGATCTTTTATTTCACCTCATGAAAAATGAGACCAACACTTTACATAAACGTTGCGTTTATATATTTGTTCAGTATATACAGTGCATCGGGAAGGATTCAGTACCCTTGACATTTTCCACATTTTGTTATGTTACAGCCTTATTCTAAAATTGATTAAATAGTTTTTTTCCTTCATCAAGGAAAGCAAAAACAGGTTTTTAGAAATGTTTGCACATTTATTCAAAATAAAACACTGAAATATTACATTTACGTAATTATTCAGACTCTTTACTCAGTACTTTGTTGAATCACCTTTGGCATTGATTACAGCCTAGAGTCTTTTTGGATATTTGGGGAGTTTCTCCCATTCTTCTCTGCAGATCCTCTCAAGCTCTGTCAGGTTGGATGGGGAGCGTCAATGAACATCTATTTTCAGGCCTCTCCAGAGATGTTCGATTGGGTTCAAGTCCTGACTCTGGCTGGGCCACTCTAGGACATTCAGAGAGTTGTCCCGAAGTCACTCCTGTGTTGTCTTGGCTGTGTGCTTAGGGTCGTTGTCCTGTTGGAGGGTGAACCTTCGCCCCAGTCTGAGGTCCTGAGCTCTCTGGAACAGGTTCTCATCAAGGAACTCTCTGTACTTTGCTCCGTTCATCTTTCCCTCGATCCTGACTAGTCTCCCAGTCCCTGCCGCTGAAAAGCATATCCACAGCATGATGCTGCCACCACCATGCTTCATCATAGCGATAGTGCCAGGTTTCCTCTAGACGTGACGCTTGGCATTCAGGCCAAAGAGTTTAATCTTAGTTTAATCAGTCAAGAGAATCTTATTTCTCATGGTCTGAGAGTCTTTAGGTGCCTTTTGGCCAACTCCAAGCGGTCTGTCATGTGCCTTTTTCTGAGGAGTGGCATCGTCTGGCCACTCTACCGTAAAGGCCTGATTGGTGGAGTGCTGCAGAGATGGTTGTCCTTCTGGAAGGTTCTCCCATCCCCACTATATGAACTCTGGAGCTCTGTCAGAGTGACCAGCGGGTTTTTGGTCACAATCCTGACCAAGGCCCTTCTCCCCCGATTGCTCAGTTTGGCCGGGAGGCCAGCTCTAGGAAGAGTCTTGGTAGTTCCAAACATCTTCCATTTATGAAGGATGGAGGCCACTGTGTTCTTGGGGACCTTCAATGCTGCAGATTCTAAAAACCTGTTTTTGCTTTGTCATTATGGGGTATTATGAGTAGATTGATGAGGGGAAAAAATGTGTTTATCAATTTTAGAATAAGGCTGTAAAGTAACAAAATGTTGAAAAAGTCAAGGGATCTGAATACTTTACGAATGCACTGTATTAGAATGAAAAAGCTTGTTTGCATGAACCTGTTATTTGGTATTTCATTAGGATCCCTATTAGCTGTTGCAAAATCAGCAGCTTATCTTCCTGGGGTCCACACAAAACATAAAACATAATACAGAAGGACATAATACAGAACATCAATAAACAAGAACAGCTCAAGGACAGAACTACATTTAAAAAAAAAAAAAAAGTCACACGTAGCCTATATCAATGCATACACACAAACTATCTGTTATGGGATATTGTCATTCTTTATTTCCCCTGATCTATTGAGAACTTCATTGCTGAAAGCTGTCAGTGGTGGGTCGCTACAGTCTCTACCGAGCATCCATAATCCATAATAGATGTGACATGTGATGTCTGTAATCACTTGGCGCTCTGAGTGGCATCTGAAGATGTGGAGTTGGACAGAAGACAGTCTTCATGTAAA
Organism: Salvelinus namaycush; assembly: GCF_016432855.1. Lineage (NCBI taxonomy): Eukaryota > Metazoa > Chordata > Actinopteri > Salmoniformes > Salmonidae > Salvelinus > Salvelinus namaycush. The sequence goes on along the minus strand of NC_052308.1, from coordinate 51,172,000 downwards.
TTATCTTCATGAGTATCTGTTTTTCCAGAGTGGGTGGATTCTCGCAAGAGAGTCTGACATCGCCAAGTGCTCCTAGGAAGTCATCTAACTGCGCACACACACAACAAATCTGTGAGGTGAATCATTGATACATCAAAAGGGAATTCTAAATCTAGTCCTTGGTATCATCATCCATTACAAAGTACATACATTGGCCTAAGCCTCTCATGTGTTTCGAGAGCGATACTGAAATTTAGATTAGTTTTAGCCAACACTAACTGTCTCAGATACCATGGTTGTAACCCAATCTCATAAATAATATGTCACCAAATTATGTATTTCCATCTAATTAGAATGTAACTCTGAAGATTTGAGGTAGCTATAATGTACTGTGTCCATATTAGGACAGCCTCAATGATAAAACACTACTAAGGAGCCCTACTCTATAGGTTATTTTCCATACACTGCGATGGTCTGCTGTGGTCTGTGGAGCGTAGCAAAAATGCACCAGAGGATTCCTCCAGTGTGATCTCCCTCAGGCCCCCTGCCAGATTGGCCCTGGCAGGCTCTACACTTTACCTGCCTGTAATTCACAGTGACAGGGCTGCTGCTCGGGGCCAGACGTGTAACCCTGTACACCATGTTAACAAACAAGCAGGCAAAGACCCCCTCACCCCCCAAAACCTCCTCTGCCTCCCTCCTCTTACTCTCTCCTCCCCCACTTTCTCCTTCATCCCCCCTTCCTCCTCAGGTTAGCTGTGAAAGGACCCGAGTTCCACCTTGTTTTGAAAAATGTATTTTCACAGCCTCCTAGCTTGACAATGACTTAGATACAGTACCCCAGATACCTCTGTTATTACATTTTTTTTTTTAAATGTTAAGAAAGGCTTTGATAGTCGAAGAGAGAGAGACACACAACTGACTGTAGTCTAACGTCTTTAGCTATATATATATTCTTCTTTTTTTACCGTAGGCTATAGTTGTGCTTTGTTCGTTTGCACAGACCGTGTCATGTCCTCGATCAATGCCGGGTATACAATCTTAGAAAAAAGGTGCTATCTAGAACCTAAAGGGGTTTCTTGGCTGTCCCCATATGGGAACCCTTTGAAGAACCCTATTTGGTTCCAGGTAGAACACTTTGTTTCCAGGTATAACCCCTTTGGGTTCCCATGTAGAACCCTTTCCAGAGGGAACTCTTATTTTAAGAGTGATTTACCGTATACATCTCACACGATAGGACTGTCTATCCTACAGTATATGATCCGTATCTAATTATTGCATGTAAGTATCCCACCCATGTGGTTTTGAGTTGCAAAAAAATGCCATAACCAATGTTTATCTAATGCGTGTGAAGAATGCGTGTCCTCTGGGCAGTCTACCTATACCTGTCGAGAGGCATGGCAGTGTTTTGTTCTTCCGCTACCTGTGTGTTCTGTGCACTGCGGTTGAACCTATGACTACGCACGCTCAGGGCTAGTCTCACATACTGCATTGCATGAGAAGCAGCTCTAGCCCTGATTTAGAAATGTCAGGGTGCCTCACAGCTCTACACTGTCCTCGTGTCCTCACCCTGCTTTTGTGCCCTCAACGGTATAGCCTCATTTTTCAGGAGACGTCAAAATGCAACAACAAACTACAGGCAGACATGCTTTTTGATGGCATTTATCAAGCGCTTCTGAATTACCTCAGGCTGCAAAGGGGTATTTTAATGCCACATATGAATATGCAAATCTCATCCCAATATCATAACATTCTTATAAGTTACTGGACTGATCCAAAAACAGCAACTGTGACAGTTAACAATGTGTTGTTTATTTCTGTTAGAACATGTGTTCCACTCTGGCTGTATCCCATCCGTTATATTGGCAAATGACCAGCTGCCTGGTGTATTTACGGACATATTCAATGTCTCCCTATCCCAGTCTGCTGTCCCCACATGCTTCAAGATGGCCACCATTGTTCCTGTACCCAAGAAGGCAAAGGTAACTGAACTGAATGACTATCGCCCCGTAGCACTTACTTCTTTCATCATGAAGTGCTTTGTGAGAGTAGTCAAGGATCATATCACCTCCACCTTACCTGTCACCCTAGACCCACTGCAAATTGCATACTGCCCCAATAGGTCCACAGACGATACAATCACCATCACACTGCACACTGCCCTATCCCATCTGGAGAAGAGGAATACCTATGTAAGAATGCTGTTCATTGACTACAGCTCAGCATTCAACACCATAGTACCCTCCAAGCTCATCATTAAGCTTGAGGCCCTGGGTCTCAAACCCGCCCTGTGCAATTGGGTCCTGGACTTCCTGACGGGCCGCCCCCAGGTGGTGAATGTAGGAAACAACATCTCCACTTCGCTGATCCTCAACACTGGGGCCCCACAAGGTTGCGTGCTCAGCACCCTCCTGTACTCCATGTTCACCCATGACTGCGTAGCTGTGCTGCCATCCTGTTCGAAGGTAACAGATTATTTTATTACAATGGTTAAAATGGATTTTCATTGTGTTCCATGGTGTTATTTGCCCCCTAGTGGAGCTTTCTGGTACTTAGACTGTACGCAAACAGGAAGTAGAGAATTCGTTCTGCACGCATAGAAGCAGCTAAAAACAACGCTACGGTGCAGGTCTTTCAGTGTAGTTATTTCTTGTCACGCTTCAGCCTTGGAAAATATTTGTTTGGAAGTTCGATTCAAGCATTTAGCTAATGATGATAATTTTGTTATTGATAGAGTTGCTTACATATCAATGTTGGTTGGTTGCATTTACTCACACAAATTGCAATGCCTTTCATGTATGCCGTTAGCTGTATTACTTTGCTCGTGCGTCATGCAAACGAATTGTAAAATATACAATACTGTAGTTTTGTTACTGTTTCTAGTGTAATATGCTTTGTTATTCTACATAGATGGTTGTACATTATTAGAGTAATGAAAGGAGTTAGTCAATTACCATATGAGTAACAATTAGCTATATGGTTTGGCATCATGCCAGATGCATGGTACCTTAGCACGTGCTTTGTAATCATGCAACTTCAAATGTACAGCTACAGTATGTCGGTGTGAATTGAATACTAAAGTATATTCTTTTCTGTATTTTGCAGTTTTACAACATAAACGTTTTCAATATATTCATTCAAGAAAAGTCACGCCTTGGGAGTTTTATTGAAGACTTAGTTGTTAGCTATCTGTCTAGTTTTGCATGGGAACGCAACTCAAGGGCAGAATAGTAGCCATGCATGCCTCCAACTCAATCATCAAGTTTGCAGATGACACAACAGTAATACGAATTTTATTTGACTCTATGTAAACTGAAAACCACATATCCTGAGGCTGCATTCATTGTAGCTGGGGATTTTAACAAGGCTAATCTGAAAACAAGACTCCCTAAATTCTATCAGCATATCGATTGCGCAACCAGGGCTGGTAAAACCCTGGATCATTGTTATTCTAACTTCCGCGACACGTATAAGGCCCTCCCCCGCCCTCCTTTCGGAAAAGCTGACCACGACTCCATTTTGTTGCTTCCAGCCTACAGACAGAAACTAAAACAAGAAGCTCCCGCGCTCAGGTCTGTTCAACGCTGGTCCGACCAATCTGATTCCATGCTTCAAGACTGCTTCGATCACGTGGATTGGGATATGTTCTGCATTGCGTCCAACAACAACATTGATGAATACGCTGATTCGGTGAGCGAGTTCATTAGAAAGTGCATCGGTGATGTCGTACCCACAACAACTATTAAAACATTCCCAAACCAGAAACCGTGGATTGATGGCAGCATTCGCGCGAAACTGAAAGCGCGAACCACTGCTTTTAACCAGGGCAAGGTGACCGGAAACATGACCGAATACAAACAGTGTAGCTATTCCCTCCGCAAGAAAATCAAACAAGCTAAGCGTCAGTATGAGACAAAGTAGAGTTGCAAATCAACGGCTCAGACACAAGAGGTATGTGGCAGGGTCTACAGTCAATCACGGATTACAAAAAGAAAACCAGCCCCGTCGCGGACCAGGATGTATTGCTCCCAGACAGACTAAATAACTTATTTGCTCGCTTTGAGAACAATACAATGCAACTGACACGGCCCGCTACCAAAACCTGCGGACTCTCCTTCACTGCAGCCGACGTGAGTAAAACATTTAAACGTGTTAACCCTCGCAAGGCTGCAGGCCCAGATGGCATCCCCAGCCGCGTCCTCAGAGCATGCGCAGACCAGCTGGCTGGTGTGTTTACGGACATATTCAATTAATCCTTATCCCAGTCTGCTGTTCCCACATGCTTCAAGAGGGCCACCATTGTTCCTGTTCCCAAGAAAGCTAAGGTAACTGAACTAAATGACTATCGCCCCGTAGCACTCACTTCCGTCATCATGAAGTGCTTTGAGAGACTAGTCAACGACCATATCACCTCCACCCTACCTGACACCATAGACCCACTCCAATTTGCTTACCGCCCCAATAGGTCCACAGACGACGCAAGCGCAACCACACTGCACACTGCCCTAACCCATCTGGACAAAAGGAATACCTATGTGAGAATGCTGTTCATCGACTACAGCTCAGCATTTAACACCATAGTACCCTCCAAACTCGTCATCAAGCTAGAGACCCTGGGTCTCGACCCCGCCCTGTGCAACTGGGTACTGGACTTCCTGACGGGCCGCCCCCAGGTGCTGAGGGTAGGTAACAACATCTCCACCCCGCTGATCCTCAACACTGGGACCCCACAAGGGTGCGTTCTGAGCCCTCTCCTGTACTCCCTGTTCACCCACGACTACGTGGCCATGCACGCCTCCAACTCAATCATCAAGTTTGCGGACGACACTACAGTGGTAGGCTTGATTACCAACTACGACGAGACGGCCTACAGGGAGGAGGTGAGGGCCCTCGGAGTGTGGTGTCAGGAAAATAACCTCACACTCAACATCAACAAAACAAAGGAGATGATTGTGGACTTCAGGAAACAGCAGAGGGAGCACCCCCCTATCCACATCGACGGGACAGTAGTGGAAAGGGTAGTAAGTTTTAAGTTCCTCGGCGTACACATCACAGACAAACTGAATTGGTCCACCCACACAGACCGCGTTGTGAAGAAGGCGCAGCAGCGCCTCTTCAACCTCAGGAGGCTGTACTCTATATCATCTACTCTATCTTGCCATCTTTATGTAATACATGTATCACTAGCCACTTTAAACTATGCACTTTTATGTTTACATACCCTACATTACTCATCTCATATGTATATACTGTACTCGATACCATCTACTGCATCTTGCCTATGCCGTTCTGTACCATCACTCATTCATATATCTTCATGTACATATTCTTTATCCCTTTACACTTGTGTGTATAAGGTAGTAGTTGTGGAATTGTTAGGTTAGATTACTCGTTGGTTATTACTGCATTGTCGGAACTAGAAGCACAAGCATTTCGCTACACTCGCATTAACATCTGCTAACCATGTGTATGTGACAATTAAAATTTGATTTGATAATAGGCTTGATCACCAACAACGACGAGACAGCCTACAGGGAGGAGGTGAGGGCACTCAGAGTGTGGTGTCAGGAAAACAACCTCTCACTCAATGTCAACAAAACAAAGGAGATGATCGTGGACTTCAGGAAACAGCAGAGAGAGCACCCCCCTATCCACATCAACGGGACAGCAGTGGAGAAGGTGGAAAGTTCCTGAAGGTACACATCACGGACAAACTGAAATGGTCCAAGCCCCAAGACTTTGACCCTGTTACAGAACGTGTAAGCTAATGTAGAGAGAGAGAGAGAGAGAGGGGGGAGAGAGAATGAGAGAGAGAAAAAGAGAGACAGTAAAACAGAGAGAGAGAGGGAGAGGAGAGAGAGAGAGAGTGAAGAGGTCCACTTTTCTCCTCCACCGTTCACAAGCTACAAGCTGTAAGCTCCGCTCTTACATGTGCATGGAAACAATTACGAGAGAACAAAGCTGAAAAATGTATGTCAAAACACGAGTTTGGTAAATGACCTCATAAACACCAGCCTACCCCCCCACCTCGAAACCACTACACCCCCCTTCCCCCTCTCTTTCCCCTCTCTCTCTCACTCCCTCTCGCTCTCTCCCTCAGTCCTGCTTGGCTGCCTGTTCATCTGGTATTCATATGGGCTTCATTCCCCCCCCCCCCTCCTGCAATCCAGCCTAAAACTATTTCCTTTTTCAATTTCCAGGGGAAGTTGTTAAATGGTTCCTGAACCAAACAAGCTTTTTTTTCTCTCTCTCTGTGCTCACTCTCTCTCTCTCTTCTCTGTCTCTCTCCCCCACTGTCTTAGAGCACGTATCTTGTTCTATTTTAGCATCCCATAGACTGTTTGTGTGTGAATGATATACCTCATCTGTTAGAAAATGTGAACTCTTCCCTGTCAATGTGATTCCTGATAACAACATGCTCCTCATCTGCTACAGATGGACTTTTAAGGTCACTGAAAACAACCTTATGTACTGTATAAAAACACTGAATCCTAACCTGAAATCTACACTCTTATCTCAAATTTGAGTGCCTTTGACATCCATGCATGATGCATGATTAATGCAAGTCAGAGTTACGAGATCTTAAGTTGGTCTGGCTCAAAGTGAGTGTAGAATAAAAGATAGTTGCTGATTGACATCATAGTAACACTGTTAAACCTGTTCATTTGTGCCCTTCTCATATGAAATAGATAAAGTAGAGTATACAAGGCCTATATTGTTGTCGGGGCGATTACCGAAATGTTTCCAGAATACATTTTCTGGTCATTTTATGCAATTTTACTTTAGAAAACCTTAAATTATTTGAATACAACACAAAATATGTTGCAGTAATTTGTCCATAAATCATAAAAATGGTATGCTATTTGAAGTTTACGTGAAATTATAACATGTTTTACTTAAAAACACATTGTCTGTATACCATGTTTCTCATTACCGTAACACTCTTTCAAGTTGCTGTAAAAACTCCAATATTTTTTTTTTATAAAGTGTTATTCATTAGAGAAAGAGTCCTTCCACTGGGTGTTCAATGGGTGTGATGTGCTGGTAACTTTACTGATTAACTAGGACCACTGCTTAAACCTATTGTATAGATTTTTTTGTAAAACAGCTGTTATTTGATTAACCCTCCTGTTGTGCTCGTTTCATGTTAATTAATTCTGTGTTCCCGGTCCAAAATTACCGCCCCATTATAGCTGATTATAAATCCATAATAATACATATACTGTATTATCACCTAATGTTGTGTTAGATATTTTTATCAATTTAAGTTCCTGTGAACATTACAAGTTTTGAACTTCTATTTTACCTGAGCTCATATAACTCGTTTTTGAGTAAAAAAAGCATAATGTATAGATTATTTTGACTATAACAAATACTCAGATGAAACATATTGTGCTATTTATCACAGACTACTTTGTGTCAAAGTTTAACAAGGACATTTGTTTTGAAACCATTTCAAATTTTTACATAGTGGCTGGATTTTACGTCATCAACCCGGGATATGGTGTATCTCGTTGGCCCTGGGGTCATCCTGATAACATTTGCAGCCGACAGCCGACCTCTCCTCTCAGGTGGGGATGAAGACCAGGACAAATTCCCATTCTTTGACCGGAACGTAACAACAACCTCAGTAAGGCCCTCTTCACTGGCAGTTTCCTGGCATCTCTCCTCCTCACCAGTGTCATGATCAAAGATATGATCAAGAGCCTCACATACCGTATATCATTTGGTCATTGTGCTGCCACAGAATGAAATGTGAGCAAGGCCTCAAAAAAGCTTTATATACCAGGGCTGCGAGAAAAGTTCGATATATTATTGAAACAATGTTGCGATTGTTTGTGAGAACACCACAGGTGTGGTTCCAGTGGGGGAAAGATTCTATTGGGGAAAGGTTCCTGTGGGTGTTACCATGGAAACTAAGAAGGGGAGTGAGGTGTGTGTGTGTGTGTGTGTGTGTGTGTGTGTGTGTGTGTGTGTGTGTGTGTGTGTGTGTGTGTGTGTGTGTGTGTGTGTGTGTGTGTGTGTGTGTGTGTGTGTGTGTGTGTGCACATGCATATGCATGTGGGGGTCTGGGAGAGGAAGTGTTTCCATCTGATGAATGGGAATGTGCCTCAACTACATTTTATACACTAATTGTAGTCCCACCCATTCATTTGTAATAACTGGTCATTTTTGACCAGGAGCACCACAGGTGTACAAAAGTTAAATAAATCACCCAAAATGTAATGAAAATGATCAAAATGTATTTTGTGTGTTCAAATGCCCTGTGTGGACAAAGTCATGGAACCTTATGACAATCAGATGAAATGAACTACATTTTTCAGAGAGAAAACTTGTAAATCGGTCCAACTCGACCAGAACACAGCAGGAGGCTTAAATAGGTGTATAAACCCCATTTAATTTACTTCTGGGGTTGGTGTTTTAGCAAAGAGCAACCCAGCCACTTAAAGGAGGATATCCCCCCATTTTGACATGTGTATTTAGCAGTTACCTATACTGTTGTTTGATATCCCAAGACAGTTTTTGGTCCTTATCCCACATAACATTATATGCCTATAAAGCATCTAGGTATGTCATTTGCCCATAGGATGCCATTCAATTTAGAAATACATCTAAAATACCTTAGAACCACACATATCCACATCCTAATACAGCAACATTACCTGTAAAGTCAATGGAGAAATATGCTTAAATCCACTTTTGACTTTTGAAAATACATGTTTTCAGTACTTACACTCATGCTAAATTAAATTATCTTAAATTGTTTTACCGTTCCCGGGAACCACATACCGGATTTTTTAACAGGCTCGTTAGCAACTGAGTTTTAACAGTATTTTCTGTGCCTACCTAATTCAAATTCTATACGTCGGATTAAAACGAGACAAATTTTTGGGGGGATTGTCAAAGTTTTTAGATGCAACAGTTTTTATTCAATGTATCATTTATCGAGCTCACGTGCTCATTTCTGTCCATTAAGAACCAATGATGTGCTACCTTTTTGTTAGCATTTCTGACAATGCTAACATCTTTTCAGCTGAATCTCAAGAGTTCTAAAACCGGGACCAACAACTCAGTTGCTGTGCTGGCAAACACCTGTCTGATGAGAAGCAAGCTACAAGCAAAATAAGTTAGCTAGATAGGTATATATTGCTACAGAGGGGTTTTCATATGGCTCAAGTAATCTGTGTAAACTAAATCAGAGCACAAACAAATAAGCTAGCAAACGTCCTTGGCTGCTATTATAGCCGTTAGCTAACCAACTATCTAGTAGTTACAAGCCAACGAGACTGTAGTAATGTTGACAATATATCCTAGCTAGCTAGCTACATTCTTCCATAAAGCATTGCTAGATAGCTAAGAAAAGTGTATAGTTAACACCAAACTGGGGAAACTGCCATACTGCTAACTTATAATACATGCAATGGTCATTGCTCATCTAGCTACTCCGGCATGATACAGTCCACCTGGCTAGATAGCTACGTGTGCAGCCAGATGTCAATTTCACCTAGCCTACATTTCCTCAACCAAGATCAGCCGTTCACAACATAAACTGTAGCTGATAAAAGGAATCGTCTTATTAAGAAACAGTTAGCTATGTTGAATCTTAACCTGGCCAATGCAAATGCAAGCAGCGCATTGGCTGTGCAGTGACTGTTCACATGCTAGCTAGCTACCTAATTAGCTAGACATGTTGCTGCTCGAGCATCCAGAACAAATTCCAGCCCTTACCTTATGTTGCTTTAATTCAGTACACCCTCCAGTAAGCAAAATTACGATTAAAATATGAATTTTCCGGACGTGGAAAATACATATTTTACGGACGTTTGAAATCAGGTTAATTTTCGGTTCTGAATTAATGCTGAAAATACTTTCTCTACTTATTTTTACTGTACTGTAATGTACTGCACTCTGCTGTGCTCTACTTTAGTGGTTCTCAAACCTCTAATCAGGGACCCCCAGACATTTCACAATTTTGCTGTAGCTCTGAACTAGCAAAGAGGTTTGAGGACCACTACTCTACTGTACTGTACTGTGCTGTCCAAACTTGTGAATCATAGATGTCTATGATTGGTTTAGATTTGGTCCAGTCTGGACAGAATCTGAACCAATCATAGACGTCCATGTTTTGGCCAAATCAACATTGGTCCGGACCCGGCCAACTCAGAACCAATTATAGACATCTATGTTTGGACCAAATATAGGCCGGACCGTATGTCTGTGGACATTGAAATCAAGGCCAGTCCGGATCAGACCAAATCTGAACCAAACACACCACTTTAATACAGCTATGACTTTTTCATAGCAGGTTAGAACTTACACAGCATGTTCAGAAAATTAACGCAACAGGTTAGGAGAATTAACGTAGCAGATTAGGATAATTAGGTTAGGAAAAAGATTAGGGTCAGCAAAAATAGCTACAAAAATGAGGTCCGGTTCAGACGGGACCAAAAAAATAAGACCAAAAGACATCGACGTAATGGGAAGTCCCTCACATCCCTCACGGAAGTAACAATCAACAAGTAAAAAACTGGAGGGGCATCTGGGAGGACTCCCCCAGATTTTTTTTATTTATTTATTTCCAAATACTCACTCAGCCAACTTATTCAGTACTTTGAGAGTCACTTACAGGAACAGGTATGTGCTTAAACTTCTTGTCAATACGGGGGCGCTGTTTTCACTTTGGAAAAAATCGTGCCCAAATGAAACGGCCTCGTACTCTGTTCTAGATCATACAATATGCATATTATTATTACTATTGGATAGAAAACACTCTCAAGTTTCTAAAACTGTTTGAATTATATCTGTGAGTAAAACAGAACTCATTTGGCAGCAAACTTCCATACAGGAAGTGAAAAATCTGAAAACGAGGCTCTGTTTCAGGGCCTGCCTATTCAACTGGCTTTTATTTATCGATATGCATGCACTTCATACGCCTTCCACTAGATGTCAACAGGCAGTGGAAGGTGGAATGGGGTGTCTAGCTTGATCTGAGGCCGAACAAGAGCTTTTGGAGTGACAGGTCCGGTATTTCCTTTGTCTTCGACGGTGCGCGAGGGACCTCGACATTGTCTTCTGAAAAGCGTTCGGTATACACGGCGAATATCTCCGGCTCTGATTTTATTTGATACATATGATAATAACATCATAAAGTAGGTTTTTTCAACCGAGTTTTATCAGTTTATTCAATGTTTATTGGGACTTTTGGAGTTTTCCGTTCTTTGCGCCAAGAGAGGATGGGAATGTTAGCAACCTTGGCTAGCATTGTGGCGCGAATTCGACAGAAGAAAAGGACATTCTAAAACCAAACAACGATTTATTCTGGAATAGGACTCCTTGTACAACATTCTGATGGAAGCTCAGCAAAAGTAAGACAACATTTATGATGTTATTTCGTATTTCTGTGTAATATGTTGATGTCTATTCTCCGCCGTGTTGGTGAGCACTGTCTCACAATAACCCAAGCTGTATGTTGTGGTAAAGTTATTTAAAAAAATCTAACACAGCGGTTGCATTAAGAACCAGTGTATCTTTCATTTGCCATACAACAAGTATTTTTATGTAAAGTTTATGATGAGTTCTTTGGTCAGATTAGGTGAGTGTCCAAAATATCTCCGGAGATTCTGGTGAATCGTTGCTACGTATTCACAATGTATAACCAGGATTTGTAGCTATAAATATGCACATTTTCGAACAAAACATAAATGTATTGTATAACATGATGTTATAAGACTGTCATCTGATGAAGTTGTCCAAAGGTTAGTGATTAATTTTATATCTTTTGCTGGTTTTTGCGAAAGCTACCTTTGCGGTGAATAAATGAGTTTGTGTGTTTGGCTAATATAATTCTATATTGTGTTTTCGCTGTAAAACACTTAAAAAATCGGAAATATTGGCTGGATTCACAAGATGTTTATCTTTCATTTGCTGTACACCATGTATTTTTCATAAATGTTTTATGATGAGTATTTATGTATTTCACGTTGCTCTCTGTAATTATTCTGGCTGCTTTGGTGCTATTTTTGATGGTGGCTGCAATGTAAAACTATGATTTATACCTCAAATATGCACATTTTCTAACAAAACATAAATGTATTGTATAACATGTTATAAGACTGTCATCTGATGAAGTTGTTTCTTGGTTAGTGACTAATTTTATCTCTATTTTGTCAGTTTTGTGAAAGCTACCTATGCGGTGGAAACATGGTGAAAATATGCGGTTGTGTGTATGGCTATTGTGGTTAGCTAATAGAAATACATATTGTGTTTTCGCTGTAAAACATTTTAAAAATCGGAAATGATGACTGGATTCACAAGATGATTATATTATATGATATCCCTGTCCCGTTAGGCTAGGCTATGCTAGTCAGCTTTTTTGATGAGGAGGATCCCGGATCCAGGAGGGTGATGAAGTAGAGGTTATTAATGTAAACAGCCCTCTTTAGAGAATCCATATTTTTTGCATAAATGCAAATTGCCATGTCTATGAAGTAATAGCCAGAGCCCGGTTTCCCGATAGCAATGGAACTTAAGCTTATGAGTATTTTAGCTATGCATCTTCTATAACGGCTGAAGAACTCACATGCGTTTCTTAAAACACCACGTAGGAAGTACTTTCAATAAGTGTGTTGTTAGAGCATGTTTCGATACTGATAGGAAGGAAAGAAAGATAGCGCTGCTCTTAGATCAGCGTTCTCCATTCAAATCTTACCTTATCACTACATACTAACGATGGATCAGCTCTTAGAAATAAATGTAATTATCACCTATGGCTGAAAATACTGAGGCAGCTTATTCTAATGCTTAGGCTATGCACTAGGCCTACGCATCATGCAATTCGAATCAAATAAAATGTTATTTGTGAAACATTTACTTACAAGCCCTTAACCAACAATGCAGTTCAATAAATAGAGTTAAGACAATATTTACTAAACAAACTAAAGTCAAAAATAAAATAAAAAGTAACACAATAAAATAACAATAATGAGGCTATATACAGGGGGTACCGGTACTGAGTCATTGTGCGGGGGTACCAGTCAAAAGTCTTGACACACCTACTCACCACAGGGTTTTTCTTTATTTTTACTATTTTCTACATTGTAAAATAATAGTGAAGACATCAAAACTATGAAATTACACATATGGAATCATGTAGTAACCAAAAAATTGTTCAACAAGTCAAAAAATATAACAGTACCAGTCAAAAGTTTAGACACACCTACTCATTCAAAGTTGTTTCTTTATTTTTACTATTCATACATTGTAGAATAATAGTGAAGACATCAAAACTATGAAATAACACACATGGAATAATGTAGTAACCAAAAAAGTGTTAAAACAAATCAAAATATATTTTATATTTGAGATTCTTCAAAGAATCCACCCTTTGCCTTGATCACAACTTTGCACACTCTTGGCATTCTCTCAACCAGCTTCAACTGGAATGCTTTTCCAACAGTCTTGAAAGAGTTCCCACATATGCTGAGCACTTGTTGGCTGCTTTTCCTTCACTCTGCGGTCCCACTCATCCAAAACTATCTCAATTGGGTTGAGGTCAGGTGATTGTGGAGGCCAGGTCATCTGATGCAGCACTCCATCACTCTCCTCATTGGTCAAATAGCCTTTACAACGCCTGGAGATGTGTTTTGGGTCATTGTCCATTTGAAAAAAAAATATTGTCCCACTAACGCAAATCAGATGGGATGGCATATCGCTGCAGAATGCTGTGGTAGCCATGCTGGTTAAATGTGCCTTGAATTCTAAATAAATCACCAACAATGTCACCAGCAAAGCATCCCCACACCATCACACCTCCTCCTCCATGCTTCACGGTGGGAACTACACATGCAGAGATCATCCGTTCACCTACTCTGTGTCTCACAAAGACCAAAAATCTCAAATTGGTCTCTACAGACCAAAGGACGGATTTCCACCGGTCTAATATCCATTGCTTGTGTTTCTTTGCCCAAGCAAGTCTCAAATTATTATTGGTGTCCTTAAGAAGTGGTTTGCAGCAATTCGGCAATGAAGGCCTGATTCACACAGTCTCCTCTGCACAGTTGATTTTGAGATGTGTCTGTTATTTAAATTCTGTGAAGCATTTATTTGGGCTGCAATCTAAGGAGCACTTAATGCTGATTTCTGAGGCTGGTAACTCTAATGAATTTATCCTCTGCAGCAGCGGTAACTCTGGGTTTTCCTTCAGGCCCACCAGGAAGTCCAGGATCCAGTTGCAGAGAGAGGTGTTTAGTCCCAGGGTCATTATCTTAGTGATGAGCTTTGTGGGCACTGTGATTTTGAACCCTGAACTGTAGTCAATGAACAGCATTCTCACATATGTTCCTTTTGTCCAGGTGGGAAAGGGCAGTGTGGAGTGCGATTGAGATTGCATCATCTGTGGATCTGTTGGGGCTGTATGCGAATTAGAGTGGGTCTAGGGTTGAAGCAACTAATACAGAACGTAGCCTACAATTAGAAAAATAGAACTCAATTGATTGAACATGAAATTGATTTCAATATGATTCAAATATATTTTAATTTGGAGCATCTTTTTCCCTTTGCTTGTTTATAACAATTGCAAAGACATTGACAACTTTGTATTGTAGTCAACTTTGTTCTGAAGTTATCTGCGGACACAGAGATACAGATAAACATTTTGAATCTATGTTTAGAGGAGATTTTCTGTATATAAAGTGACGCAGAAGGGCAAAAAGCATCTAACGACCCAGTAAGCTGTTCTACGAGTCGTCTGAGACAGTTTTCAGCTGTGCTAACATACATCATTGAAAAGGGGTTTCTAATGATCAATTAGCCTTTTAAAATGATAAACTTGGATTAGCTAACACAACGTGCCATTGGAACACAGGAGTGACGGTTGCTGATAATGGGCCTCTGTATGCCTATGTAGATATTCTATTAAAAAATCTGCCGTTTCCAGCTACAATAGTCATTTACAACATTAACGATGTCTACACTGTATTTCTGATCAATTTGATGTTATTTCAATGGACAAAAAATTTGCTTTTCTTTCACAAACAAGGACATTTCTAAGTGACCCCAAACTTTTGAACGGTAGTGTACATACGACAACACAATATACAGAAAGTAAATTAATAACGTAATAAGGCACACATGTCCAAAGTTATTATTGTAACGATCGTCCTGGGAAAAGGTGACCAAAACGCAGCGTGGTAAGTGTCCATGTTAAAATGTATTTAACTCAGAACACTAAGACAAAATAACAAAAATAGACCAACACAAAACAGTTCTGTCTGGTGCAGACACAAAGACAGAAAACAACTACCCACAAACACAGGTGGGAAAATGCTACCTAAGTATGGTTCTCAATCAGAGACAACGATAGACAGCTGTCTCTGATTGAGAACCACACCCGGCCAAACACATAGAACTAGACAACATAGAACACAACATAGAATGCCCACCCCAACTCACAATTATTTGAAGTGAAGACAATGGGGGCGCCAGCCAGAAAATGTGCCAGGGAGGAATAAGTTTGTACTTGGGCTCTCGTCGAAGAGAAAAGTTTGTCCGGCTCAGTAATGCCTCAAACGTAAATTATCCGCAACAGGGAAATGGGCTACTTCTATGTGAATTAATGATGAGGCGGAACACGCCTCAATTCAAAACGTTTTTAGATAATAAAACTGGTTCAAAAATAATTTGAAATTGACAAGTTGAAACATAGACTATAGATAATTAGCAGGCAGCGTACCTTGGTTTAAGGGCATCATGGGCTAACTGTCCTGTTGCGTAACAATCACTTTTTGGATTAGTGAGTGCATTTTGACATCACACGCATAAAAAAACACATGCTGGGGCGACCGATAGAGATATTTGGAACTCACATGTGAAACGTTTAAAATAATGTGAATATACAGAATTCATCATTATAGTTGTAAATGTGTATTATTGTGGCATCACCATCTCTGTTGCAAAAATAAATACAAATAGATACATATTTATTTGACAGAGGTAATGAACTGCCCATTGATCAGCACAGCAATTGCCAAACCAGGACCACGTTTGCAAAACAAGTTTTTCTGAGCTTATGTCAATATTACACAGGTAAGCTAATGGTCACAGAAATCAGTTTTTAGAAATTGAGTTTTTTCTCAATGATATGTATTACTAAAATAAATTATTAATGAAATACAGGCAGGCACCACATTACTACAAGACAAAACATCTCGCTCAATCAAGCATGGTGGCCTTGTAAGTATAAAAGCAAAGCTTGCTTTCATGTAATAAAAAAAGCTTGAAAATGTAGTAGAATGGGATTAGTTTGGTGTGTGAAGAATCCAATACTTTAACTTGTATACGGTACAAATCACATTTGTGAGAGTACCTCCTCTAAGAGTATGAATTGGGATGTTTGAGAAGATTTGAATCTTTAGGTTTGAATCTTTAGCAACCTGCATACACATTGTTTGAAGTATATCAACATAGCTACTGTGTGCTGGAAAACCTTGCTACAACATGTGTTCTCACTTAAAACATAGTTTTTTGTTTTTAATATAGACAGATTATAACTCTGAATCAGTGTTGAACCACTGTTTGGATGAAATATTCTATGTTTTAATCCTTACACACAGTCTCTCTTTGTCCTCAATACACACACACACAGGCAGGCAGGCAGGCAAGCAGGCAGTAGCCACAGGGCCCATAGAGAAGTGTGCTCATCTGAAGGACGTACGCTGGCCAAGCAGACTTTCCCAGCCCCATCCGCTCCACTCCGCTCCACTCCTCTCCACTCCCCATGCCCTTTAACTTTGCTACGAGTCCAGAGAAACACAGAGATAAAGAGCTTCACTTCATCCTCTTCCCTCTCTCCCTCCTTCCCCTCATCCTTGGTGGAAGAGAGGAGAGCCGAGGAGGCAAGGCTGGAGGTGGCGAATTGCAGGTCCTCACTGTAACCAGCCGTGACAGGTGTCAGGGAGTCTCATGGGCGGACCAGTGACGAGTGTCCTGCTCCGTTACAATCCTCACTTTGGCGCTTTTCACAAGTCACGAACTGATGAGTGCCAAACGAGGTGGTACGATGCACTTCGTCCTAACCAGGCATCGAGACACACACACACACACATCTAAGTGCATTCGCATACACACATACAGACAAGCACACAAACACACACACATACACAGACAAGCACAGACAAGCACACCCATCCTCCCTCAAGCCTGGCACTCCACACACGCCCGCTGCCAACCTAGCTTAGCATAGTCCAAGAGGCCTGCTCTCTGGGCAGGGACACAGCAAACAAAGCCTGAGGTCCCCTTGATGCAGTTTGTAAATCATATCTGCCCGAGGAGAAGAGACCAACTCAGCATCAGGATGTCTGTGTTGTTTACCATGAAGCACAAAGGTTACGTCGGGTGGAGAAAGGTTGTTCACACTCCTTAGTTATTCCATAATGATGGCATGGAGTAAGAAGTGTATAGTGGCTCATCAATTACATCATTTGTTGTTCTAAATGCATGTATGTGACCGGTGATAGCCTTACTGGCTCCGTACAATCGGTCCTGTGAACCAGACAAATTAAGGGAATGGATTTGGTGTTAACACTGTTGTTAAGTGCATCGGCTTCATTTGAAAGTTGTCATGGTGTGTTTTTGTCATGTTGAAATCATTGGGCTTGGGTAGTTTTGTTCACGCTTTCAGCATGGTGTTTCATGACTGAGATGGGAAGATTTAGGAATGAAATGAATGCAAACAAAATATTGGCATTTGAATTAAAGGCCACAAGACTATAATATAAATTCAATCATTTTAATTTCAATAATTCCATTTTTTATGACAAATGTTAGAAGTATGTTTACATCAAAATCTGGACTTACTCGGTTTTTTTTTCCACTCAATTAGTAAACAAAACAACTTTTTTATTATTTGTATAATTGCAATCCCTTTTTGTAATTAATTTCATCCAAAACTATTACATCATTCAAGACTGCGTTAAAAGTGGCAACCTCTGTACTGAAATCCTAGAAAGCGCACAAACCAACCCTACACGATTAGCCTTAATTTAGCCTTTTCCTCACACTCTCCACAGCAGAACCGAGTTGAACTTAACCCTGGCACTTTTTCACCTATTCTAGACAGACTAGCGGGGCCCGGGGGCTCTATTTGATTGACCCACCCCCCCTGGCTCTCCTGTGTCCCCTCCTGATGATGTGAGCACAGTGGGCACCGTCTGGGAGCAGCCAGGGAGGAGCCGTCATTAGATCATGGCAATTACGGCATTTCCATCTCACTGGGCCCTCAACAGGGCATCACATACTCATCAAGCCTCCTTTAAGAGCCCTTTTATACCCCAGCCAGGTGGGCCAAGGGCCTCACTGCCTAATGAGAGCAGCCTTCGTCCCCCCCTATTCACTGACCAAGCAGCCCCATTCAACCGCCTCTCTCTATATAAACTTCCTAAAGTCCTGTATTCACCAAGGGCCAAGCCTATAGTGTTAGCTAGCGCTGAACTCCTCTCTCACCCACTCCTGTGCACCCCACACTGTTCTGGCCTCAAAGGGAAGGGTAGGGGGCTCGTACAAAAGAGCTGTGTTTATTTAACATGCCTTTTAAAAGGGGGGTGGGCTTGTCAAATGTGGGGCTGTGGGCTGCATGGCCTCACTCCAGCAATCTAGGGAGGCCTCATCGAGGCTCTCACTACTAGGCGCTCCCTGAGACTATAGCGTAGCCTACATGGGTTCCCACTCGAGCTCTTTTTATGAAGTCCATTGAACATTTTTATAAGCCCTTTAACCGGTTAAACAGCTCCTGGTGGGTTAAAATGTCTATATAGGTGTTGTGCTATTTTCACTCTCTCTCTATATCTACTGACTTCACCAATGGCAGCTCAATTAGTCAGGAACTGTAAATGGTTATGGAGTAGCATAACAGAGCATCAAACACAGGCTTTACTGTATCTATAAACAATACACTAGAGCAACAGTTAGAGCTATAAAGGTGAATGCCATTATATCTGGCAGCTGTTGACATTAACATAAGGTCGACAAGGTAACCTACATTTAAGAGCTTTTTTCCTCTATTATTATTTTCCTTTTAGCTCTAACAGTATTCATTTATAATATTTAAAAGGGCACTCAATTAGCATACTGGATGTCATTCCATACCATTACGTTTGCCAATAGGCTATAGTATAAGTACAGCGACATGGTCTTTTATGAAATTGAATAATCAGATTTAAGAGGATAATGAAGAAATGTCAATAAACATACATGTTTATTTTTGTCCTTTTCTGAAACTTCGATATGATGGATCAAAATGAGGTCGAGTTAGCCCTGAAAAACAATGTTTTGCTTTTGTCTTGCGAGGCATTAAACAAATAGGCCGAGCATATGTCCTTTCACTTCACAATTTGCGTAGCATTTCTCTTGTGGTTTCTAAGAATAACTAACCGACCTAATACAGGCAGTGACATTTTCACCACTCACTGAATACAATTAATGTATCGCTTCCTTAGTGCAACCAAAATGCCAGGCACATTAGAGATTTTTACATAACATGACATGGCACCAATAATACATTCTAGATTATTCTCCTCCTCAAAAGTGTTATGACATGTTATCAGCATCACACGAAGTAATTCGATTAGCAATACAATATTACAATATTAACTGGCTATTAGGCCTAATATTTCCCATTAGCCAATAGGTCTAATGCTATAAAAAACGGAATATTGGATTTTACTTCAGCCTTGTCGTTTGGGGGGTCACGCGCTTCTTGCGCAGTTGCTGAAAACAATTGGGTTAAATTATATCCTCATTATATTTGCGTTATTAGAATATTTTGGGCAATAAGCGAAACCATATGGTGTTTTATTTGGTTTGTCTAATAATTGAAGCATATCACGGTTGCGTCTTTATAGACTCATGTCTGTCTGTCACGCACAAAGTCTTATTTCCCGGACTTGTCACAGCTTTGCTATCCAACTGCTTGAGCGAGAAAGAACATTATGAATGAGCATCGACTTAATGAGGTTTATGATGAAGTCCTCGGTTCAAATTCAAACCAAGTGTTCTTTGTCTGAAACGAATTAGTGCCACAAGCCCACGTCTATATTTCTGAGAAGAAGGAAATCAACGCAACAACGGAAATATTTAGGGAATGTCATGAATAGTGATATGCAGAAATTCTGTCCTATTAGACAATTTTAATAAATTCATACATTATGCCCACATAATAATTGTAAACGATACTATTTCATAGCCTATTACAAAAGTTGTTTACAGCGCTCAAATCACGTGTCCTCCTCAGCCCACATCTCAACTCTTGTAGGACGCTCAAGGAGGACATTTGCATTTATGCATATTAAATTAATCGTCTGATCTCTTTTTCTCTCTTAATGAAGAAGGCAGCGTTGTCGTGTGTGGATATTATCATTTCTGTGCTCATGAACAGGAGTTAATTAGTAATAGTTGCCTTGGATTCACTAAAAGGTCATACTTAGCCAAAGGCTTGCATACGTTCCCTTTTCTTGACATGCTATATTGTGACAATTGAAATGACAGTTTTTTTTATTCATAAGAATCTCAATCTCTCTTGTGAGAAATGACTAATTTTGATTGTTTGGAGATGCTTTGGTTGAGCAGATTTCTTTCCTGCACAGTGATTTAGATTTTATTATAGAATTGTCTGAATGTCAGTTTCCCACAATGTTTGCAGCAATTCATAATTGCTAAGCCTGTGGATTAGATTTTAAGAAATGAATAGCCTGTACACTGTATATTTGAATGTATTTTCGTGATCAGTTTGAAGTGACTCAAATCCAATTTCATGGCATATCCGAATCGAATCTGTTCTTTTTCCTGCAGTCTGCACAGCCAAAAAGCACATGGAACCGGATATTTCATGCCAAATTTCATTGAAGTAAGATACAAATTTGATTCCTGCCATGTGACTTGTGTCTGCCCTCAAGTGTTGCCCTTTTAGTCTGTTATTTGGCATATCTTGTTGCTTACTAGCAACTCTGCTTAACAAAAGCATGTAGTAGCTAACTAACTTCTTTTATAAATTCAATGTGAGTTAATAAGTGAATTGTTTACAAAAAAAAATGTGAATGTGTTAGAAAGCTCAACAGCTACCTAGCTAGCTAGTTGACTGCTGTGGCCAGGGGTGGACTGGGACAAAGATTCTGTCCTGGCATTTCAGGCACACCAGCCCACATCACATGCACATCCCAAACCCCTGTGTCAAGTTAGCTGGATGTCCTTCGGGTGGTGGACCATTCTCGATACACACAGGAAACTGTTGAGCGTGAAAAACACAGCAGCGTTGCAGTTCTTGACACAAACCGGTGTGCCTGGCACCTACTACCATACCCCTTTCAAAGGCACTTCCATCTTTTGTCTTGCCCGTTCACCCTCTGAATGGCATACACAATCCATGTGTCAATTGTCTCAAGGCTTAAAAATCATTCTTAAACCTGTCTCCTCCCCTTCACCTACACTGATTGAAGTGGATTTAACAAATGACATCAATAATGGATCATAGCTTTCATCTGGATTCCCCTGGTCAGTCTATGTCATGTAAAGAGCTAGTGTTCTTAATGTGTAGTACACTCAGTATAGAGACAAAATATTAAGGAACTGGCATCTGTGTCACTCTGTTTTCTTCCTACCTGCACTCACATCTTAGCTGTCTCTGCTAATCCTAGCATAATTTCCCGCAGCACTGGTACAAGAAGACCAGGGGACCACACTCCCTGTGCTGGGCCTAGCAACATCCTAGTTGTGAAGGTCTGCTTATATACACTATATACAGTGCATTGGGGAAGTATTCAGACCCCTTCACTTTTTCCACATTTTATGTTAAAGCCTTATTCTAAAATATATATATTTTTTTACTTTACCTCGTCAATCAACACACAATACCCCATAATTACAATGCGAAACTGGTTTTTAGAAATGTTTGCAAATGTATTACAAATAAAAACAGAAAAACCTTATTTACATCAGCATTCAGAACCTTTGCTAAGAGACCCGAAATTGAGCTCAGGTGCCTCTTGTTTCCATTGATCAACCTTGAGATGTTTCTAGAACTTGATTGGGGTCCACCTGTGGTCAATTCCATTGATTGGACATGATTTGAAAAGGCACGCACCTGTCTGTAGTTGAAGTCGGAAGTTTACATACACTTAGGTTGGAGTCATTAAAACTCGTTTTTCAACCACTCCACAAATTTCTTGTTAACAAACTATAGTCTAGGCAATTCGGTTAGGACATCTACTTTGTGCATGACAAGTAATTTTTCCAACAATTGTACACAGACAGCTTATTTCACTTATAAGTCACTGTATCACAATTCCAGTGGGTCAGAAGTTTACATGCACTAAGGTGACTGTGCCTTTTAAACAGCTTGTAAAATTCCAGAAAATGATGTCATGGATTTAGAAGCTTCTGATAGGCTAATTGACATAATTTGAGTCAATTGGAGGTGTACCTGTGAATGTATTTCAAGGCCTACCTTGAACTCAGTGCCTATTTGTTTGACATCATGGGAAAATCAAAGAAATCATCCAAGAAGTCTGGTTCATCCTTGGGAGCAATTTCCAAACGCCTGAAGGTACCACGTTCATCTGTACAAACAATAGTACGCAAGTATAAACACCATGGGACCACACAGCCGTCATACCGCTCAGGAAGGAGACGCGTTCTGTCTCCTAGAGATGAACGTACTTTGGTGCGACAAGTGCAAATCAATCCCAGAACAACAGCAAAGGACCTTGTGAAGATGCTGGAGGAAACAGGAATAAAAGTATCAATATCCACAGTAGAACAAGTCCTCTATCGACATAACCTAAAAGGCCGCTCAGCAAGGAAAAAGCCACTGCTCCAAAACCGCCATAAAAAAGCCAGACTACGGTTTGCAACTGCACATGGAGCATCATGTTGTGGGGGTGCTTTACTGCAGGAGGGACTGGTGCACTTCACAAAATAGATGGCATCATGAGGCAAGAAAATTATGTGGATATATTGAAGCAACATCTCAAGACATCAGCCAGGAAGTTAAAGCTTGATTGCAAATGGGTCTTCCAAATGGACAATGACCCCAAGCATACTTCGAAAGTTGTGGCAAAATGGCTTAAGAACAACAAAGTAAAGGTATTGGAGTGGCCATCACAAAGCTCTGACCTCAATCCTATAGAACATTTCTGGGCAGAACTGAAAAAGCGTGTGCGAGCAAGGAGGCCTACAAACCTGACTCAGTTACACCAGCTCTGTCAGGAGGAATGGGCCCACATTCACCCAACTTATTGTGGGAAGCTTGTGGAAGGCTACCCGAAACGTTTGACCCAAGTTAAACAATTTAAAGGCAATGCTACCAAATACTAATTGAGTGTATGTAAACGTCTGACCCACTGGGAATGTGATGAAATAAATAATAGCTGAAATAAATTATTCTCTCTACTATTATTCTGACATTTCACATTCTTAAAATAAAATGGTGATCCTAACTGACCTTAGCTAGGGAATTTTTACTAGGATTAAATGTCAGGAATTGTGAAAAACTGAGTTTAAATGTATTTGGCTAACGTGTAAATAAACTTCCGACTTCAACTGTATATAAGGTCCCACAGTTGACAGTACATGTCAGAGTAATAACCAAGCCATGAGGTCGAAAGAATTGTTCATAGAGCCTATGTACGCCTATGTAGATTTTCCATTTAAAATCAGCCATTCCAAGCTACAATTGTCAGTTACAACATTAACAATGTCTACACTGTATTTCTGATCAATTTGATGTTGTTTTAATGGACAAAAAATGTGCTTTTCTTTCAAAAACAAGGACATTTCTAAGTGACCCCAAACTTTTGAACGGTAGTGTATATAGAAAATATATATTTTGTGTGTATATATATATATATATATATATATCCACCCTTCCTCTAATTGGAGTACACTAATGGACAACAACGCTTAGGCTTTTACTTCCAGCTTATACATACTATATACATTTTACTGACACAGTATATTTGACATTAGTTATCTTTTGTTTGTTTTTAGTCTCATCCTTCCACTACCCTCAACCCCTCCCATCTATCTCTGAAGACCATCCCGTTTTGATTTCTATTTGCCATATATTTTTAACTGTGCCATTTCAGTATATTTTACATTAGTTATCTTGTTATTTTTTCTTTGATTTCTATTTGCCATGTATTTTTCAACTGTGCTGTGATGTTTCACAAGTTCTGAACCTTTCTATTCTTGTAGATTCTACAGATTGTAAATTAAAGATAAACCTTTTTGCTAGAAGTATTATTATTTTATTGATCGATTCACTAGGACTTTTCAAATCATCCAACAGTGCTATTTGCAGAGTTAGCTCCAGGTAAATGTTGCAATTATTCAGCCATTCCTGGACCTACGACCAAAAACACATGGACAGTACCAGAACAAATGATCTAATGATTATGTTTCTTCGCAGCAAAATCTGTAGAGCTGGGATGGTTGTATCCCCCATATGTATAACATTCTATTGGTTGCAATGGCTACATTAACGACCTGGGATTCTCTCTTTCTCTCTCTCCTTCTATTGAAATCAATATACAACCTTCTGTGTTTGTCAAAGAACGATGCCAGGACAAGTATATGTGAATACGGATAGATTTCCAGCGTTGTGCTCCGTTTGACAGTGCCTTGCGTGTAGGTGTCTCTTTCTGCCAAGAAGTGACCAGCCTTTCAGTGCAGGACTTTCCAGCCTTCAGTGCAGTGGCTATGTAATGTAATCTGACACCGGAGTCACTTGTTACTACAGCTCATGAACACACTGGTTGAGTTGAAGAGACTGAAATTCAGAAGCGAATATACACAGACAGCCCCCAAATTGACCTTTATTGTAATACATGATGACTTGTGTTTAGTAAAAAGCACTTTCTAGTAGATGGCTATTGCCTTACCTATGTGTTATTACTCTACTAATTAGTCTACTATAGTAGGTATGAAATACTGTATATACTGTATACACCCTTCCGTTTTTCTGTTTTAACTGAGTACTGACAGAGTCAGAGAAGGGTCTCACTCACACGTTTGACATTGAATGTGAATTTGTGCCACTTCAGCTCAACCTATCAGAAAACCAGGTTGGCCCATCTTGATAGGGGATCCGACCGTTGCCCACTGGTCAGCCAAATGCTTAATATAGACAAATATGACAACAAAGAAATAGACCTTCTGGCTTTTGCCAGAATTTCCAGACGGCCAATCCGCCCACAGCTGAGGCTAGCCAAAAAGGACTTGTTTTGAAAGTTGGATCATCTTATCCTTTGAGGCTTTAAACGTATTCTTACACTATGATTTTGAACATTCATAGCAACTGGGAAATGTCCATGATAAGCATTGTTGTCACCTTAGCTTGCTGCATGACTTTTGAGTGATAGGAAGCAGGAGCACCACCACCAATCAGCCTACGCCACTCCACCCACACCCATCATTACTATGACAACTAGCGTAGCCATGTCAGCAAATGACTGCTGTCTGAACACACACAAATCCGATTTGGTCACTTGTAACTTGCTGTTTGGACAGTCAGAATAGATATTTTGCACAACGTAGCAACACCCACTTCCGCTCAACATCCTACCCGATACATAGCTTCCTGTCCGGATTGCGTCCTGTCAGTCTGATTGTAGCCATACTAGCCTCGAAATCGCTCATTTTATCATTCCCCTTTATCCATTCAGTTAGTGATTTTTGTAATTCGATTGTGTTCTGTGTTTTTTTGTCTCTTAGCTAGCAAACGTTAGCTACCAGTACCTAGTTAACGTTATTATTTCTTCTCGTGGGCTTCGCCGTCTGAAGAAGGGAGCAGTACCTTTGCTATTTCCAGTGGAATAAATGAACTACCATGTCCAAGCAATAGCAAGTGTTTGGGAAAGAAGGGAGAGACCAAGGACTGGATGTGTAGAGGACAACCATGTTGAAGATGGAGAGGATGAAAAGATGGATAGCTACTATGACCACGACTACTGTGCAGTGCCTGGGCCCGCTGCAGTTGACCTGGTTTTGATTGAGAGGGAAGAGATGCAGAGAGAGATTGAGTACCTACGGAACAAAATAGAGGAGTTGACTGTGAGAAGTCGTTTTGAGCTGCATCGATTTGTAGGATCAGATGCACAGATCCAGTCCTGCTGTGACTGTAACGGATGTGAAATGGCTAGCTAGTTAGCGGTGGTGCGCGCTAATAGCCTTTCAATCGGTGACGTCACTTGCTCTGAGACCATGAAGTAGTGGTTCCCCTTGCTCTGCAAGGGCCGCGGCTTTTGTGGAGCGATGGGTAACGATGCTTCGTGGGTGACTGTTGTTGATGTATGCAAAGGGTCCCTGGTTCGCGCCCGGGTCGGGGCGAGGGGACGGACTAAAGTTAAACTGTTAAATTGATGCTGTTGACCCGGATCACTGGTTGCTGCGGAAAAGGAGGTCGAAAGGGGGGTGAGTGTAACGGATGTGAAATGGCTAGCTAGTTAGCGGTGGTGCGCGCTAATAGCCTTTCAATCGGTGACGTCACTTGCTCTGAGACCATGAAGTAGTGGTTCCCCTTGCTCTGCAAGGGCTGTGGCTTTTGTGGAGCGATGGGTAACGATGCTTCGTGGGTGACTGTTGTTGATATGTGCAGAGGGTCCCTGGTTCGCGCCCGGGTCGGGGCGAGGGGACGGACTAAAGTTATACTGTTACATGACCATCCACATTGTCAAACAATGTGTCGTAAAGAGTTAAAATGACGTAAAGAGTTAATTATTTACAGTGACAAGAGAACAGGATGTATGATGAGGCCACAGGATGAGAAGTTGACATTCTGCATCTTGCAGTAGTCACTGGCTGCTTCCATCTCCAACTCCAGTCCCCTCTTCATGTCAGCTGTTGGTGCTGTGCCTTTGACCAACTGCAATTAAATCATTTTATATAGTTAAAGTGTAATAGGACATGACCAGCTACTACATACTATATTGGCTATTAGGGTATACTCACCTAATCCCTCCTTCTGCCATGCGCTTTTTGGTGGGCTTGGTGATGGTCATTTTGCCTATGGGCCCAGGTTTCAGACCCTGTAAAAAGATAGTACAAGGGCCCTATTCTAAATCTAATCATGAGACGATTTAAGTTTTCATTAAATAATTTCTTAGCATTATGTTATTATAAACATATGATGTTGATATGTGGTATAGCTATTAAAACATACCATAGTCCTTGGCTTATGCCACTGCTGCTCGGCCTCTGTGCAGCTGTGCACAGGTGGAACGACTGGTGTTCCCATCTGGGAATAGTGTGAAGACTGGAATAGTAATGTAACTGTGGTTGCGTAATGCAGTGCCAGCAACACATGAACAGGGATGTTGTGTCATTGTTACTGGCTCATAGGGCTTCAGTACAACCTACGTGGGGATATAAAAATACAATTATTAGACTATAAAATCACTCAACATGTGTCACGATCTGCAAACAGAAGATACTGGCGCAACATGCAACAGCCACTAAATTCATTACAGCAATACGGGTTTAAACTTTTCTCTTAAGGGTATTTGCCCTTGTTTAAATGTAATCTAATGCATCCAACACAACAGAGTTTACAGAAACAGCAAGGAAGACGACTGAACAATTACTACACTAATAACGGTTTCATAGACATGGGTTAAACCTAGTCCTAGACTAAGCAATGCCTCTTAATGCAGATCTCCATTGACAGGAACGTCTTAGTCTAAGACTAGGCTTCATCTCTGACTGTGTAACCGGCGTGTAGTGTGTCACAAACAGCTGACATTTCACCTACACTCTAATTTTTCCTCATGGACCTGTAGCAGCAAGCCCTTATGCTGACCTCTCCTGTGACTTTGTCCCTGTTCGAAACTGTTTGGAATAAAAAGAATGATCAATCATAATGTTAGCTAGTTACTGTAAAAGGCATGTCTTAAACTAGGTTACAGCTTTGAGTAAACGTCATTGTCTGGTCTGATAAGCAACTTGGCTACATTTACCTTCATAGTTGAAAAGGTAACTGGAGACCTTTTTCCAACTTGGAGGTCGGTGCTTTACTACTTGTTTTGGCCAGACGATGTACATCCATCACTGTTATCTTTGGCAGCTCCTGCAAGCACCTTGTGTAAAACAGTGCCATGGTTGGTAAGGGAATTGCTAGCCACCTTACTAGTTAGTGCGTTAATAGCTAGCTAGCTAGCTAAGAGACAAAAAAAGACACAGAACACAGTCGAACTACAAATATCACTAACTGAACGGATAAACACAATTTTTTTAAATAATTATTTTTAAAAACGCTACAGACATATGATTATATTAATATACTGAGGTAATGATAAAACGAGCGACTTTGAGGCTAGTATGGCTACAATCAGGCTGACAGGACGCGATCCGGACAGGAAGCTATGTATCGGGTAGGAAGTTGAGCGGAAGTGGGCGTTGCTACATTGTGCAAAAGGTCTATTCCAAAACCAAAACTGATTTGATTATTAAGGCTTGCAGTGTGAACAAGGCTTAAATGCTCCCATATTGTTGATTGGGGTTGTTTTGTTACATGATGTTCTGCATGTTTTTCTCTCCAATGTTTCTTTCGTCATGTCTAAAATACCATTAATCCCGAAGGGAACGTATGCCATTTTAGGCCCAGACACTTTTTCTCACATTGCCTTTTTCTCCTGACCTCTGACATTACCACAAACAACACTGTATTCATAATAGCATTATGAGAACATACACATATGGCTTCATGGCTTTAAAATTAAAATGTTGTTCTCAGAAATTCCACAAATTAACTTTTAACAAGGCACAACTTTTAATTTAAATGCATTCCAGGTGATTACCTCATGAAGCTGGTTGAGAGAGTGCCAAGACTGTGCAAAGCTGTCATTAAGGCAAAGGGTGGCTACTTTGAAGAATCTCAGATATAAAATATATTTTGATTTGTTTAACACTTTTTTGGTTACTACATGATTTCATATGTGTTATTTCATTGTTTTTATGTCTTTGTAGAATAATAGTAATGTCGAAAATAGTAAAAAAAAAAGAAAAAAAGAAAAGAAAAACCCTTGAATGAGTCGGTGTGTCCGAACTTTTGACTGGTAGTGTACATTTTCATATTCATTGACAATAAGTTATTGTGGCAATGAGAAGCATTAAGTTTGGCATTTTAAGTCATTGTCTCAGATATGTAGCTCCTGTATCTCATGAACATGCATGCGCGCACGCGCGCACACACACACACACACACACACACACACACACACACACACACACACACACACACACACACACACACACACACACACACACACACACACACACGTTTGCATAGTTTCCATGTCCTCAGAGGACCTCTCCTTTGCAGACAGCACAGTTGGCCTATGGACTCTGCTAGTCAGTGACTGTCAGGCAACAAGGATAGTTTATGAACCCTCCTGACCATGTTGTTCGTACTAACTAGGGATGATGTAACTGCCCTCCTCCAATAGAGCCCTTGTTTGTTGTTCGGTCCCTGTAATACATCTGTTATGCATGGTCTCCATTTTTATGGCCACATGATTGTGGTTGGAGACTTGTGATGGACATCCAAAATAAAAGGTTTTTGTCTTGCTGAACTCATTGTGCTGGGTTAAATGTCCATATTTGCTCCAGAAAATGTTGTTTTTGTGTTGTTAGGACAACATGATATTTGGTCAAAGAATAACTCTGCTAATATATGGATACTATCTATAGATAGACACAGTATTGCTTTTTATTAAAACATTTCCTAATTTCTTCATTTTTTGAAATATGCATAAAGCCTATTACCAGTAAACATAGCAAATGTATAATGTAATGACTCAAAAAGGTAACTTCATGTACGGTATTAGGACAGCCTCATAATCACATATAGACACGTTATTAAAAATAACATTTTACACAAATCATGGTGACAGAAACATACCTTCAACAACAATGCACAGTCATGTGTAGGCTAGCGTGAGTGAACAAGGCTATGTCTCAGCCATGCGGGTTACACAAGTACAATTGACAGTTTTGACAGCTGAATACTGCTGGCGGTATAAGATTGGACTGTCACTGGAACAGGCAGAGGGGACTGAAAGGGCTGGGGGCGTACATTAAGCTAGCTTGATTAGAACCAGATGAAGGTGACTGCATGGCAGGCATGAGTCTTAAGAGTTTTTCTGTAGTGTATACTTGGTTGTTTTGCTGGGATATTCACATTTAGTCACGATAACAATATATCTCCTCAGGAGGTGAGCATAGATTTGTGTATGTGATATGTATTGGATCTGTCACGATCGTCGTCAGGGTGGAAATGACCGGACCAAGGTGCAGCGTGGTGAGGGTACATTTATTTTTATTTATGAATGTCGCCAACAAAAACAACAAAACGAACATGCCGCTGACTAGGGCTATACAGGCCACTAACACAGACAACTACCCACAACTAAGGTGGAAAAACAGGCTGCCTAAGTATGATTCCCAATCAGAGACAACGCTAGACAGCTGTCCCTGATTGAGAACCATACCCGGCCAAAACATAGAAACATAGAAATAAAGAAACTAGAATGCCCAACCTAGTCACACCCTGGCCTAACCAAAATAGAGAATAAAAGCCTCTCTATGGCCAGGGCGTGAGAGGATCATTGTCAGTCATTGACCAATCCATCTTAAAGTCCCCTTAAAATAAATCTTCATACATAACAATAATAATAACTGGTATGAGTTTATGAAAAAGACAGTCCGCTACTTTATATCAGTTAGTCTGACTGATGAGTAAAATTACATTTGCATGTTTATGACAGCGGTGGCATGCTTATGACAGCAGCAATTTTACAAGTTGGAATGAATTCAATCAGTGCTATGACATTGTCTCTGGGGGAAACAATTACAATTTGTTCCTTTGACAGTTTGTTCCTTCTCTGACAGTCCATTGAGAATTGTCATTACTAATCACAACACTGTAGGGACATCAGTGTGCACCGAATTAAAATAAGTCCAGCTAAAAACTGGCTTCAGTTGTTTATTTGACAGGGCATCACCCGTAGTTTATGTTTGGCAAATTGTAGAACGTCATCTTACTGGTCATTGAGCCTTTAAAGGATGATAAAACAGTAGTTGGAAGGCTCATTGTGTTACCTTTAACATAGATTAAGCACTTTCATCAAGTTTTATTTTGGATTATGCAGCTGCGCAAAACATAAACCACCAATGTCAAATTGTCCTTCTTTTCATTGTGCTTCATTGTCACAAGCCACATTTCTATCAAAGTCTATTTTAACCAGTAACTTGTGCTATTGATTATTGTATTTTTCCATCTTAAATTGAAAGACAAAGAGATCTTAATAGTTTATTTGATGTATTTCGAGGATGAAAAACATAAACAGAGAAAAAAGATGGGTCGCGAGATGAGGTCAGTCTAATTGACCCTTGAGCGTGAACAGTCCACGTTCAAAAGGAATGGGGGGAAAACATTCAAAGAGCTACAGAGTCATAGCCAGGTTCAACTGTAATTGATGGAAAAGTAAAACTGATAGACAAGAATAATAATTACAGTAAAAATGAACCAGCCCATTTTCTCATGTTGGTGCTGCTTTCTGAGAAGCACTTCAAGAAAACCGAATAAACTACAATAATGAACGATAAACTGAAACGAAATCATGAAAACCCAAAGTTTTAACCAAGTTAAAACTTCTAAACATATTTCGCAATTGGCCGGTTTATTGACAATGGCTCATCGAATGACAATCCATGACCTGGTATTAGGGGATTTCATGGCTGCTATTGTGGTTCACCTTCAATTGTGTGAGCCATGAATCTAGTGGAATACCGGAATGCCACACTAAACCACTGCCCTTCACTTCGGCCCAATTTTTCTTTATGTTCACAAAACGAGAAAAGACAAAGCAAACAATCACTATGTTAATGACATGTATAGATCCCAAAGCAAATACAGATGACTCAGTAAATGGATTACATGTTCCTCTGGACAAAGCAGCTTTCCGCACCTCAGGGATTTTTGAGTTTGCTAGTGATGACTGCCATACCCGGCTTATACCGAATCTCCGAAAAGCCACTGGAGCAACGGGTTATCCTAGCCTGATCCTTCAGGACTTCAAGTACACATCAACTCAGGGGCTTCTATTCCCATGATAGCCATGCCAGACACTGCTTACTGGAAACTGTAGTTGCATGGGACTTTTTGTTGTCTCACCCAAGTGGATGGTGATGATAGCTGGGCGTGCTATGGCATGCCCCAGAAACGCATACATTAGGACACACTATGTGAATTCAAAAGTGTCTAATTCGGGTTCAAGGCCACCCCTGCTTTCCGAAATGGATCGAGGTTTCACATGTCAACTGTAGATCGAATCTCAGCAAAACGGATGTCTCGTTTGTCAGAGCATAAAGTTCGGTGTTAATTTTTCAACATTTCAACTTGAAACTTGTCACCAAAATGGCAAACTGTCTAAAGCTACTACTTTATGATGACAACATACCCCAAACACTTACACCATGTCCTCCTCATATTCTCCACCTGTTAACTCCAGTCCCTATATTGCCTCGTCCGTCCTCTAATACTTCAATGTCGATACTCTCCCTCCCTCCCATCCCTCGCCAACCTAACCCACTGTCCTTTGATGTCAGGACCGGACAGTAAATTCCTTGGGTCTTTTATGCTTGCTCCCCTTTTCAATTAGCAGGGTTAACAAGCTGCTGCAACCGGAGCTAATGAGACTGTACCATGTAGAGGGGGTCACCAGCCAGAAAGAGGTGCGTTGGTTATCACAGGGGCCCCGGGAATGGCTATCATAGGGACTCCTAATGATGGGCCCCTGAATTGCCCCTCCACCCAGCCGGGGCTGTCCAGGCCCCGTGTGGCCCCGGTACCGCCTGTCCCGCTGGGGACAGATGGGTCGAGGGAAGAGGGGGGCCTCGTTAGGGCAGGATGTGCCAGGATGCCGTAAAAACTCTGCTTTCCTTTTTCTATTTTTTTTTCTGACAATGTTTCCCTAGTGCCCCAAGAGATCACTTGCAGATGTAACGGAGACGCCGCTGCTGCTGCTGCTCTGTTGTTGCGACACTGCAGAGAGGAGCGAGGAGCAGAGAGATGGGATTGTTCATAGAACTCTGGTCAGGATGATGAAGATCTGTTCAGGCTAGTCCCCATGGTCAGGCTAGTCCTCTGAGATAGATGTTTTAAGATGTTGTGTTAATTTGAAACAGAGATATTTGATGACATATGACAACATTGTGAAGGTTAAATGATGCAGATGACCTTGTTTTTCTAAATAAACTTATCCTGAGTCATGTAGAAGGCTAGCCCACAAGGAAAGAGTCTCTCTAGTTTTCATGCCAGATAGTTTGTATCCATTTCTGTCCCAGAGAAGTCTGGTCTCATTGACTAGACGTAACATAGTAAATATAAATCCATGAAAGTCAGATTATACATAATATGTTATGTTTGGTATGGTTACATAAGACAGAAGGTTACTTAACGCCAGTGGCGACCCATCATTCACAATGTTTGAAGCACCACATGTTTTGCAAAAAAATGTATGTTATTTTGGCATTAATACGTGTCACATATCAGTTTACAAACAATGTAAAAAATATATATATCATTGAGTTAATAAAGCTGCATAAAAACATGGTCTCTTTTTTGTTTTCTTGAGTAAGGCAGCTCCAAAATGCAGGTGTTTCAGCCTAGCTCAGTGCTTTCTGTGGTGGTGGAGCAAGCCAGCAGAAAATACGGAGCTTTGCGCCGTGATTGGCTCAGTGTTCTGTCACTCATGGGGACACTACATCACCGCCAAGTCTAATGGTAGAGCTCTAAAGTTCTAGCCCCTTGGGTGCTGCCATAGAGTTACATTGAAGTGCCCATCCAAGAAGGTCATTGGCTACAGATAAAATGATGTCAAATCACGTTATATCTACAGCAGCTTTGATTGGACTGATCATGTCAACATCATACTTCCATCATCATGAATCAAGTTGACAATCTACTGGCAAATCCTTTTTAACTTTTTAAGGCTAGGGGGCAGTATTCGGAAGTTTGGATGACTGAGGTGCCCAAAGTAAACTGCTTGTTACTCAGGCCCAGAAGCTAGGATATGCATATGCATGGCAGTATTGGATAGAAAACACTCTAAAGTTTCTAAAACTGTTAAAACAATGTCTATGAGTATAACGGAACTGATTTGGCAGTTGAAACCCCAAGGACAATTCATTCAGGAATAATTTTTTGGAGGTCATTGGCCTTTTCAATGATTTTCTATGGGAAAGTCTAAAAACTAGGACTCAGATTTCAGTTCCTATGGCTTCCACTAGATGTCAACAGTCTTTAGAAATTGTTTCATGCTTGTTTTTTGAAAAATGAAGAAGTAATCGCATTCTTTCGACGTATCCCTCAGAAGGACTCTAGTCTTTTGGTGAGCGTGAATGAGTGCACGCTCCTCGTTCTTTTTCTCTGGTATTGAACACAGTAAATTTGATCGATTATTTACATATTAGAGTACCTGAGGTTGGATTAGAAACATTGTTTGAATTGTTTGGACGAAGTTTACAGGTAACTTTTTAGATTCCTTTGTAGGCATGTTGGGCGAGTTGGAACAGGTGGATTTCTGAATCAAACACGCCAAATAAACTGAAATTTTTGGGATATAAAGAAGGACTTTATTGAACAAAACGACCATTCATTGTGTAACTGGGACCCTTTGGATTGCAAAAAGATGAAGTGATTTATTTTATCGCTATTTTTGAGTTTTGTGACACCTGTGCAGGTTATGAATTCATGTTAATGCAGGAAGTTGGTGATGCGCTGTCCTCAGACGATCAAATGCTATGGACAAAGCGGTTCGATTACCAAGATTCTAAGCTAAAGAATGGTGTATAACACTTGTATTTTTATGAATGTTTAATATTACTACTTTTGTCTTTTGAATTTCGCGCTCTGCAATTTCACCGGATGTTGTCGAGGTGGGACGCTAGCGTCCCAATAATCCGAAATAAGTAAATTCTTGTCATATGAAGAGAAATTATAGATAAAATGTATCAGTGCTCACCGACCATTGGACATAAACATTACACAGAAGTTGGAAATCGCAAATTCAACAATGAGTGGTTTGGAAGGAATCAGTGGCTAACTGTAAGCATTGCAAGGCAATCATTAGGCTGCTATTCAGTGGAGTGGCTGTGGCTGTGTGGTCCCAAGTCTAAGATTAAGGGTCTCTTTTCCGAGTTTATAATGATAAACATTTAACTGTTAACTAAGGAACTGCAAAATCTGACTTTAGTGAGTTCAAGACAACTGGGAACTCGGGAAAAATTAGCTACAACTGGGAAAATACGTTTTGATCTTCATCTAACTTGGAATTATAAATCGGGAACTCCGGCCTCTTTCTAGAGCTACGACCTGAAGATTACTGACATCATCATGATTCAACCTTTTTTTTCTTTGAGTTCCCAGTTGTCTTGAAAGCCTCATAAATCCAGAGAATGCCAGACTTTGATGACAAAGTTTCATGACAAAATTTGCCTACAAAGGACCGCCGCACCACCTTCCTGTTCAAGTGAGCACGGCACAACAAGGTGAGTCCAAAAATGTCTTGTATGCTGCTGCATAAATTATGTAGTACGCCAGGGAGATATGTATGCTGTAGCTAAGTATGTAATACTAAGTGTATGTTGTGTAGTAAGCTGTTAGTAGCCCATGTGCCTCACCTGTCACGCCTGCTCCTGCTCTATGGCGCTCGAGGGCTCCAGACTGCCTTTATTACGCACATCTGTCACTATCGTCACGCACACCTGCGCTTCATCTCCGGTCACCATCTCACGCAGCAGCGCATTATTGGACTCATCAGAACTTCATTACCTTGTTGATTGCCCCTCCTGTATCTGTCTGTTTCTTTGGTTCAATCCCTGTGTCAGCATTAATGTTGCTGTGTGTTCCTGTCCTGACGCTGTCCTGTCCTGTTCCATGTCCGTGGTTAATTAAATGTATTCTGGTGGGCCATATGGAGAACTTCTCCTCTCCCCTTACTCGCACCCCTTTTCATGCCATTTTGCTGTGGGGAAACCAGTCAAAATCTCTCCGGTTACTCCTCAACTCTGTGGCCGATGAGAGCTTTATAGACGCTACCCTGGCGTCCGAGCAAGGCATCTCCACTCAGCCCCTCTCCATTCCCATGGACGTCAGCATGCTGGACGGGCGCTCTATAGGCCGGGTCACCCACAACCCCACCCCCATCAAGCTACGGGTGTCAGGGAACCACAGCGAGACAATAAAATTCCAGCTCATTAAGTCTCCTCAGGTTCCCGTGGTATTAGGATTCTCTTGGCTCCAGCGACATAATCCCCTTACTGACTGGTCTGCTGGTGCCATCATTGGTTGGAGCCTGTTCTGCCACGCTCAGTGCCTGAAGTCAGCACAGCCTGCCCCGGGACGTCTTCCTAGGGGCTCGGAAGTTGCCCCGGACCTCTCCGCCATTCCCGCGGAGTACCAGCACCTCCGGAAGGTGTTAAGTAAGGCCAGGGACTTCACTTCCGCCGCACCAACCCTATGACTGTGGGATTGACCTTCTCCCAGGCACCACTCCGCCCTGGGAACGACTGTACTCTCTGTCGGATCCGGAGACCAAGGCTATGGAGAACTACATTGAGGACTCCCTAGCTGCAGGGTTCTCCCGCCGGCGCCCGTGCATCAACTACAGGGGTCTCAACGACATCACGGTGAAGAACAGCTACCCGCTACCACTCATCTCCTCAGCCTTCGAGCCGCATCAGAGGGCCACTGTGTTCTCCAAGCTGGACCCAAGGAACGCCTACCACCTGGTGCGGATACGAGAAGGGGACAAGTGGAACACTGCCTTCAACACGTCCAGCTTTCACTACGAGTATCTGGTCATGCCATTTGGCCTTACCAATGCCCCTGCTGTGTTCCAGGCTCTAGTTAACCTCTTAGCGCTAGGGGTCAGATTTTATTTTTTATTTTTTTAACTTTCCCAACGTAAACGGACATTTTCTCTGGCCCAGATCGTAGAATATGCATATCATTTACAGATTAGAATAGAAAACTCTCCAAAGTTTCCAAAATATTGTCTGTCAGTATAACAAAACGTATTCTGCAGACGAAAACCTGAGAAAATATAACCCGGAAGTTATATATATTTTTTTTAAACTGTGTTTCTGAGACCGTCTTTCTTCCATTTTAAAGGGGTATCAACCAGATTCCTTTTCCAATGGCTTCCTCAGGCTGTGACCAGGATTTAGACATAGTTTCAGGCTTTTATTTTGAAAAATGAATGAGATTTTTCAAAACTAGTCAAGTGTCCTCCGAATAGTTCCTGCGCGCGCGAGAGGAGCTCTCCATTTTCCGTTTGTCTCTTAAAGAATAGGTTATGGTTAGGTTGAAATATTATCGATAATGTTTGTTAAAAACAACCTGAGGATTGATTATAAAAAACATTTGACTTTTTGGAATTTGTCGAACGGAACACGGCTTTGGTTTTCTCAAGATAATGCGCAACCCAAATATAGTGTTTTTGTGATAAAAGTAATATTTATCGAACAAAAATAACATTTGTTGTGTAACTGGGAGTCTCGTGAGTGGAAACATCCGAAGATTATCAAAGGTAAGCGATTAATTTTATTGCTTTTCTGACTTTCGTGACCAAGCTAACCAAGCTAATATAAGGCTAGCTGTTGTAGCATTGAAAGCTACACTCACAAAAGCTTGGATTTCTTTCGCTGTAAAGTATATTTTCAAAATCTGACACGATAGGTGGATTAACAACAAGCTAAGCTGTGTTTTGGTATATTTCACTTGTGATTGCATGATAAATATTTTTTGTAATATTTTTCAATCTGATACGTTTGGAAATGTTCATCTTCCTTTCAGGACCGGAACGAGGCTGTAGTTCTCAACATAACGCGCAACCCAAATGGCGTTTTTTTGTTATAAAAGTAATATTTATCGAACAAAAATAACATTTATTGTGTAACTGGGAGTCTTGTGAGTGCAAACATCCGAAGATTATCTAAGGTAAGCGATTCATTTTATTGCTTTTCTGACTTTCGTGACCATGCTAATTTGGGGCTAGCTGTTGTAGCATTGAAAGCTAAAATCACAAAAGCTTGGATTTCTTTCGCTGTAAAATATATTTTCAAAATCTGACACGATAGGTGGATTAACAACAAGCTAAGCTGTGTTTTGGTATATTTCACTTGTGATTGCATGATTATAAATATTTTTTGTAATATTTTTGCATTTGGTGCCCTGCAATTCTAGCGGTTGTTTAGGAAAGTGATCCCGTAAAAGGGATCTGTAGCACAGAGAAGTTAAACAAACTAAATGGATTGTTACAGGAAAATAACTTCAATATTTCTAAATATCAGAGTCACCCAATTATCTTATCTCTTTCCATGAAGGGCATATAGACTATATGGTTTTCACGAACATCCAAAATAATAACAGGAGCTGGCTAAAATAATGTAATTGTAACGGCTGTCTAATGCCTCCTCCTTGGATGAGGAGGAGGAGTAAGGGTCGGACCAAAACGCAGAGTTGTATGCAGACATAATGGATATTTATTAAAGAAAGACGAAACACGAAAACTCTTACACAAACTACAAAACAACAAACGACGTAGACAGACCTGAACTTGAGCACTTACATATAGACACGAAGAACGCACGAACAGGAAAGACTAGCCAAACGAACGAACAAACGAAACAGTCCCGTGTGGTGCAACAGACACAGACACAGGAACA
The DNA here is from genome assembly GCF_016432855.1 of Salvelinus namaycush. Classification (NCBI taxonomy): domain Eukaryota; kingdom Metazoa; phylum Chordata; class Actinopteri; order Salmoniformes; family Salmonidae; genus Salvelinus; species Salvelinus namaycush. Next base: position 51,133,249 of record NC_052308.1, on the reverse strand, counting down.
ATCACCCACAAACAAACAGTGAGAACAGCCTACCTTAATATGGTTCTCAATCAGAGGAAACGTCAAACACCTGCCTCTAATTGAGAACCATATCAGGCAACACATTTAACCACACATAGAAACACATAACATAGACTACCCACCCAGCTCACGTCCTGACCAACTAAACAAAGTTAAACAAAGGAAAATAAGGTCAGGAACGTGACAGTACCCCCCTCCCCCCAAGATGCGGACTCCGGCCGCATAACTGAACCTCAAGGGGAGGGTCTGGGTGGGCATCTGTCCACGGTGGCGGCTCCGGCTCCGGACGTGGTTCCCACCCCACCATAGTCAATCCCCGCTTCCGTAGCCTCCTCCAAATGGCCACCCTCCAAATTAACCCCACTGGATTAAGGGGCAGCACCGGACTAAGGGGCAACACCGGAATGAGGGGAAACACCTGAATGAGGGGCAGCTCCGGACTGAGTGGCAGCTCCGGACTGAGTGGCAGCTCCGGACTGAGGGGCAGCACCGGACTGGCTGGCGGATCCTGGCTGGCTGGCGGATCCTGGCTGGCTGGCTCTGGCGGATCCTGGCTGGCTGGCTCTGGCGGATCCTGGCTGGCTGGCTCTGGCGGATCCTGGCTGGCTGGCTCTGGCGGATCCTGGCTGGCTGGCTCTGGCGGATCCTGGCTGGCTGGCTCTGGCGGATCCTGGCTGGCTAGCTCTGGCGGATCCTGGCTGGCTGGCTCTGGCGGATCCTGGCTGGCTAGCTCTGGCGGATCCTGGCTGGCTGGCTCTGGCGGATCCTGGCTGGCTAGCTCTGGCGGATCCTGGCTGGCTGGCTCTGGCGGATCCTGGCTGGCTAGCTCTGGCGGATTCTGGCTGGCTGGCTCTGGCTGCTCATGGCTGGCTGGCGGCTCTGGCTGCTCATGGCTGGTTGGCGGCTCTGGCTGCTCATGGCTGGCTGGCGGCTCTGGCTGCTCATGGCTGGCTGGCGGCTCTGGCTGCTCATGGCTGGCTGGCGGCTCTGGCTGCTCATGGCTGGCTGGCGGCTCTGGCTGCTCATGGCTGGCTGGCGGCTCTGGCTGCTCATGGCTGGCTGGCGGCTCTTGCTGCTCATGGCTGGCTGGCGGCTCTTGCTGCTCATGGCTGGCTGGCGGCTCTTGCTGCTCATGGCTGGCTGGCGGCTCTGGCTGCTCATGGCTGGCTGGCGGCTCTGACTGCTCATGGCTGGCTGGCGGCTCTGACTGCTCATGGCTGGCTGGCGGCTCTGACTGCTCATGGCTGGCTGGCGGCTCTGACTGCTCATGGCTGGCTGGCGGCTCTGACTGCTCATGGCTGGCGGCTCTGACTGCTCATGTCTGGCGGAAGGCTCTGGCTGCTCCTGTCTGGCGGAAGGCTCTGGCTGCTCCTGTCTGGCGGAAGGCTCTGGCTGCTCCTGTCTGGCGGAAGGCTCTAGCGGCTCCTGTCTGGCGGACGGCTCTAGCGGCTCCTGTCTGGCGGACGGCTCTAGCGGCTCCTGTCTGGCAGATGGCTCTGAAGGCTCATGACAGACGGGCGGCTTTGAAGGCTCAGTACAGACGGGCGGCTTTGCAGGCTCGGTACAGACGGGCAGTTCATGCGGCGCTTGGCAGACGTACAGCTCAGACGGCGTTGGGCAGACGGGCAGTTCAGGCGCCGTTGGGCAGACGGGCAGTTCAGGCGCCGTTGGGCAGACGGCAGACTCTGGCCGGCTGAGGCGCACTGTAGGCCTGGTGCGTGGTGCCGGAACTGGAGGTACCGGGCTAAGGACACGCACCTTCAGGCTAGTGCGGGGAGCAGCAACAGGACGCACAGGACTCTGGAGGCGCACAGGAGGCTTAGTGCGTGGTGTAGGCACTGGTGGTAATGGGCAGGAGACACGCACCATAGGGCTAGTGCGTGGAGGAGGAACAGGGCTCTGGAGACGCACAGGAGGCTTGGTGCGTGGTGCCGGCACTGGTGGTACTGGGCTGGGGCGGGGACGTGGCGCCGGATATACCGGACCATGCAGGCGTACTGGCTCCCTTGAGCACTGAGCCTGCCCAACCTTACCTGGTTGTATGCTCCCCGTCGCCCGACCAGTGTGGGGAGGTGGAATAACCCGCACTGGGCTGTGTATGCGAACCGGGGACACCATGCGTAAGGCTGGTGCCATGTATGCCGGCCCGAGGAGACGCACTGGTGGCCAGATGCGTTGGGCCGGCTTCATGACATCCGGCTCAATACTCAATCTAGCCCTGCCAGTGCGGGGAGGTGGAATAACCCGCACCGGGCTATGCACACGTACAGGAGACACCGTGCGCTCTACCGCATAACACGGTGTCTGCCCGTACTCTCGCTCTCCACGGTAAGCTCGGCGAGTTGGCGCAGGTCTCCTACCTGACTTCGCCACACTCCCTTGTAGCCTCCCCCCCCCAAGAAATTTTTGGGCTTGACTCACAGGTTTCCAGCCTCGCTTCCGTGCTGCCTCCTCATACCACCGCCTCTCGGCTTTAGCTGCCTCCAGCTCTTCACGAGGGCGGCGATATTCTACTGGCTGTGCCCATGGACCTTTTCCGTCCAATATTTCCTCCCATGTCCATGAATCCTGCGATCGCTGTTGCTTTCTCCCACGCCGCTTGGTCCTGTTCTGGTGGGTGATTCTGTAACGGCTGTCTAATGCCTCCTCCTCGGATGAGGAGGAGGAGTAAGGGTCAGACCAAAACGCAGCGTTGTATGCAGACATAATGGATATTTATTAAAGAAAGACGAAACACGAAAACTCTTACACAAACTACAAAACAACAAACGACGTAGACAGACCTGAACTTGAGCACTTACATATAGACACGAAGAACGCACGGACAGGAAAGACTAGCCAAATGAACGAACAAACAAAACAGTCCCGTGTGGTGCAACAGACACAGACACAGGAACAATCACCCACAAACAAACAGTGAGAACAGCCTACCTTAATATGGTTCTCATTCAGAGGAAACGTCAAACACCTGCCTCTAATTGAGAACCATATCAGGCAACACATTTAACCCCACATAGAAACACATAACATAGACTACCCACCCAGCTCACGTCCTGACCAACTAAACAAAGTTAAACAAAGGAAAATAAGGTCAGGAACGTGACAGTAATAGCCTACATAGATAAAATGGGTATGTCCGCTCACTGTTTTGCTCCTGCCAATCTTTTAATAAAGCTTTGGTAATTAAGATTTATTTCAAAGTAGTCAATAGTCAACTACTTATTTTCAGCCTATAGTACGTTTCGTTTCAGGGCTGGGTATTATTTGAATGTTACCACGCACCAGCATGGTATTGTTTATTAATCAGAAACAAAGTTACTCCTCTTCACCACTGAGATGAGCCAAACAGCCGTGGAGCAGATTAAAATAGGGGGAGCAAATGTATGTTAATCCATTGGATAATTTGTCAATTTTCAATACTTTTTTAGCTAGTATATATAAAAACATATTACATACAGTATATATGAACATTTTATAAATGGTACAATTGTGTGATATGAAAGCAATTTGAAAATTGTAGTGCTCGTTAGTAATTTAATGAATAAACTTTTGTCAGTGTCGTACAGTATATTACATCACAGTGGTCTTGAAGGGCCGACCGGGCTCTCTTCCAGGTATGCGGCGGACAAACATCTGTGCCAAAGGTATGCCCACCTCTTCCTCTTGCTCAGGGAAGAGCGAGGGCTGATAACCCAGTGAACACTCAAAGGGCGAGAGACCTGTGGCAGAGCAAGGAAGGGTGTTGTGGGCGTATTCAACCCACACTAGTTGCTGGCTCCAGGTGGTGAGGTTGGCGGAGACCAGGCAGCGAAGAGTTGTTTCCAAGTCTTCCTTGGCTCGCTCCAGCTGGCCGTTGGACTGGGGGTGGAGCCCGGAGGACAGGCTGGCCGACGACCAAATGTGTGTGCAGAACGCCTTCCAGAACCGGGACGAGAACTGAGGACCCTGGTCGGAGACCATGTCTACTGGGAGTCCATGGATCCGGAAGACGTGCTGGGCCGTCTCTTTGGCCGTCTCTTTAGTTTGGGGAGAGGAATGAAGTGAGTGGCTTTGGAAAACCGATTCACTACTGTCAGGATGGCAGTGTTACCATCAGATGGGGGAGACCCATGACAAAGTCCAGGGATATGTGAGACGTGGGACGGTGAGGGACAGGCAGAGGTTGAAGGAGATCAGCCGGAGCTTGCGGAGGAGTCTTGTTCTGTGCACAGACCGTGCATGTGGCGATGAACACGGAGATGTCTGGAATCAGGCCACCAAAAGCGTTGTCGCACAAAGGCCAGTGGCAGGCAAGACTGGAGGAGTGAGCCCACTCCAGGACTGAGAAGCGGACCGCGTCAGGAACAAACATCCGGTTGTCTGGGCCCCCAGTGGGGTTCAGCTGGGAACGCTGCACCTCACGAACGAACTTCCTTATCCCCCAGCTGAGTGCCGTCGCCAGTCATGAGGTAGGAAGGATGGTCTCGGGTTACGGTGTTGTAGCCGTGGGGCTATAGCGGCACAACAGCGCATCTGGCTTGACATTCTTGGATCCCGGGTCGGTATGAGAGGGAGAAGTTGATCCGGGTGAAAAGCTGGGCCCATCTAGCTTGCCTGGAATTGAGACGCTTGGCGGTGCGGAGATATTCCAGGTTCTTGTGGTCGGTCCACACAATGAACTGATATTCTGCCCCCTCCAGCCAGTGCCTCCACTCCAACGCCATCTTCACCGCGAGAAGCTTGCAATTCCCCACATCGTAGTACCTCTCTGTGGCGTTGAGACGATGGGAGAAGAAGGCGCATGGATGTCACCCAGGAAACATTGCAGCTTCACCCTGGACAATATCTGGGGCCAATCCACCACCGCTCTCACCTTCCCGGGATCCATCTGTACACTCCCTGCAGTGATGATGTAACCCAGGAAGGGGATGGTGGAGCGATGGAATTCGCTTTCACAAAAAGCTGATTCTCCAGGAGGCGTTGGAGAACTTGTCAGATGGGGAGCACGGGTTCTTGGGCGGAGCGGGTGAAGATGAGGATGTCGTTGAGGTAGACAAAGACAAATCGGTTCAACATGTCACGAAGAACATCATTAAAAAACAAGTCCTTAGTAGTCTACCCTTACCGTACTATAACGAAAGCTGGTTCAACAGCAGTGTGTCTGGTGTCTCTTATCCTGACCATTCATTAGCCAAGTAGCCTGTCCCTAAAAATATTCTAAATGTTATACTTGTGAGGCTTCTGCATTATTCACAATTCACATAGGCCTACATGCTTTTCAAATCAAATTGTATTCGTCACATGCGCTGAACATAACTTTCCAGTGAAATACTTATTGACGAGCCCATTCCAAACAATGCAGAGTTAACATGTTAGACAAATATTTACTAAATAAAAAAAGGAAGTAGTAACACATCAAAAACAATAACGAGGCTATATACAAGGAGTACCAATACTGAATCAATGTACAAGGTAGTTGAGGTAATACGGTATGTGGGTAGGGATAAAAGTGACTAGGCAATCAGGATATATAATAAACAGAGTAGCAACAGTTTGTGTGTGAATGTGTGCGTGTGTGTGGTGTCAATATACATGTGTGTGTTTTGTGTGTGTGAAAGTATGTACTGTGTGTGTGTGTGTGTGTGTGTGTGTGTGTGTGTGTGTGTGTGTGTGTGTGTGTGTGTGTGTGTGTGTGTATGTGTGAGTGTATGGGTAGAGTCTAGTTGAGTGTGCATAGAGCCAATGCAAGGGATTCAGTGCAAAAATAATTAAGATTAATGAATAAATAATGCAGGGTGTAAATGTAAATTGTTCGGGTAGCCATTTGATTAACTGTTCAGCAATCTTATGGCTTGGGGGTAGAAGCTGTCTTTGACAATGTTTAGGTCCTTTCTCTGACTTCGCCTGGTATACAGCTCCTGGATGGCTGGGAGTTCGGCCCCAGTGATGTACTGGGGCAAACGCACTACCCTTTGTAGCGCCTTGTAGTCGGATGGTGCAGCTGTAGAACTTTTTGAGGATATTAAGGCATTGTCATAACCTCTTCACGACTGTTTTGGTGTGTCTGGACCATGATAGGTCCTTGGTGAAGTGGACACTGAGGAACTTGAAGCTCTCGACCTGCTCCACTACACCCCCGTCGATGTGAATGGGGGCTTGTTCGGCCCTCCGTTTCCTGTAGTCCACTATAAGCTCCTTTGTCTTGCCCACATTAAGGGAGAGGTTGTTGTCATGGCACCACACTGCCAGGTCTTTGACCTCCTCCCTATAGGCTGTCTCATCGTCGTCGGTGATCAGGCCTACCACCGTCGTGTCGTCGGCAAACTTAATGATGGTGTTGGAGGCGTGCACAGCCACGTAGTCGTGGGTGAACAGGGAGTACAGGAGGGCAATGCAAAGATTGTCAATAACTTAACCTCTCTGGTACAAGTGGGACGGTAGCGTCCCACCTGGCCAACATCCAGTGAAATTGCAGAGCACCAAATTCAAAAACAGAAATACTCATTATAAAAATTCAGAAAACATACAAGTATTACACATAGGTTTAAAGATTAACTTCTTGTGAATCCAACCACGGTGTCAGATTTCAAAAAGACTTTACGGCGAAAGCATACCTTACGATTATTTGAGAACATCGCCCAGCAGACCAATCATTACAAACAGTAACCAGCCAAGTAGCAGAGTTACACACGTCAGAAATAGAGATAAAATTAATCACTTACCTGATCTTCCTATGGTTGCACTCAGAAGACATTAATTTACTCAATAAATGTTTGTTTTGTTCGATAAAGTCTCTCTTTATATCCAAAAACCTCAGTTTTCTTCAGTAATCCACAGGCTCAAACGCAGTCCCAACAGGCAGACAAAAAATCCAAATTGTATCCGTAAAGTTCATAGAAACATGTCAAACGATGTTCGTATTCAATCCTCAGGTTGTTTTTAGCCTAAATAATCAATAAAATTTCAACCGGACAATAACGTCGTCAATATAAAAGGTAAACAAGAAAGGCACTCTCTCGGTCGCACACTTGAAAAAGCTCTGTGACACTTTAGGGTCCAGTCATTCCGACTGCTCTTACTCCCTCATTTTTCAGAATACAAGCCTGAAACAAATTCTAAAGACTGTTGACATCTAGTGGAAGGCATAGGAACTGCAATTTGAATCCTAAGTCAACGGATACTGTAATGGCATTGAATAGAAAACTACAAAACTTTAAAAAATCCTACATGCTGGATGGATTTTACTCAGGTTTTCACCTGCCAAATCAGTTCTGTTATACTCACAGACATTATTTTAACAGTTTTGGAAACTTTAGAGTGTTTTCTATCCAAATCTACCAATTAAATGCATATCCTAGCTTATGGGCTTGAGTAGCAGGCAGTTTAATTTGGGCACGCTTTTCATCCAAAATGTCGAATGCTACCCTAGTGAAGTTTTAAAGAACTTGAGACAAATGCAAGCAGTATTAAGCCATAGAAGCCGTGTATGTATGTTCATGTATGTGTATAGGTATGTATATTGATATATATCTGTGTTCAATATGTATGTATGTGTATGTACAGTGCTTTCGGAAAGTATTCAAACCCATTGTCTTTTTTCACATTTTGTTACGTTACATCCTTATTCTAAAATGGATTAAATAAAAAAAATCCTCGACACACAATACCCCATAATGACGAATCAAAAACAGGTTTTTAGAAATGTTTGTAAATATATATTTTTTAAAAACAGAAATACCTTATTTACCTAACTATTCAGACCCTTTGTTATGGGACTCGAAATTGAGCTCAGGTGCATCCTGTTTCCATTGATCATCCTTGAGATGTTTCTATAACTTGATTTGAGTCCACCTGTGGTAAATTCAATTGATTGGACATTATTTGGAAAGGCACACACCTGTCTATATAAGGTCCCACAGTTGCATGTCAGAGCAAAATAGGATTGTGCAGAAGCACAGATCTGGGGAAGGGTACCAAGAAAATGTCTGTAGCATTGAAGGTTCCCAAAAACACAGTGACCTCCATCATTCTTAAATGGAAAAAGTTTGGAACCAACAAGACTCTTCCAAGAGCTGGCCGCTCGGCCAAACTGAGCAATCAGGGAAAAGGGCCTTCGTCAGGGAGGTGACCAAGAACCCGATGGTCACTCTGACAGAGCCCCAAAAGGCACCTAAAGACTCTCAGACCATGACAAACAAGATTCTCTGGTCTGATGAAACCAAGATTGAACTCTTTGGTTTGAGTGACAAGCTGCACGTCTGGAGGAAACCTGGCACCCTCCCTACGGTGTAGAATGGTGGTGGCAGCATCATGCTGTGGAGATGTTTTTCAGCGCAGGGACTGGAAGACTAGTCAGAATTGAGGCAAAGATTAACAGAGAAAAGTACAGAGAGATAATTGATGAAAATCTGCTCCAGAACATTCTGGACCTTAGAGTGGGGCGAAGTTTCACCTTCCAACAGGACAACGACCCTAAGCACAGAGCCAAGACGACGCAGGAGTGGCTTCGGGACAAGTCTCTGAATGTCCTTGAGTAGCCCAGCCAGAGTCCGGACTTGAACCCGATCGAACATCTCTGGAAAGACCTGAACATAGCTGTGCAGCAACGCTCCCCATCCAATCTGAAAGAGCTTGAGAGGATCTTCAGAGAGGAATGGGAGAAATTCCCCAAATACAGGTGTGCCAAGCTTGTAGCATCATGACCAAGAAGACTCGAGGCTTTAATCTCTGCCAAAGGTCCTTCCACAAAGTACTGAGTAAAGGGTCTGAATACTTATGTAAATGTGATATCAGTTTCTTTTTATATACATTTGCAAAAAATAAAATAAAATTGCTTTGTCATTATTGTTTATTGTGTGTAGATTGATAAGGGGTCTGAATACTGTCAGAATGCACTCTATGTATGTGTGTATATATGCAGTACCAGTCAAAAGTTTGGACACGGCTACTCATTCAAGGGTTTTTCTTCATTTTACTATTGTCCACATTGTAGAATAATAGTGAAGACATCAAAATTATGAAATAACACATATGGAATCATTTAGTAACCAAAAAAGTGTTAAACAATTCAAAATATATTTTATATCTGGAATGCACTTCAATTAACAGGTTTGCATTGTTAAAAGTTAATTTGTGGAATGCATTTGAGCCAATCAGTTGTGTTGTGACAAGGTAGGGGTGGTATACAGAAGATAGCCCTATTTGGTAAAATACCAAGTTCATAATATGGCAAGAACAGCTCAAATAAGCAAAGAGAAATGACAGTCCATCATTACTTTAAGACATGATGGTCAGTCTATCCGGAACATTTCAAGAACTTTGAAAGTTTCTTCAAGTGCAGTCTCAAAAAACATCAAGCGCTATGATGAAACTGTCTTTCATGAGGACCCTAACAGGAAAGGAAGACCCAGAGTTACCTCTGTTGCAGAAGATAAGTTCATTACAATTTACTGCACCTCAGAAATTGCCTCCCAAATAAATGCTTCACAGAGTTAAAGTAACAGACACATATCAACATCAACTGTTCAGAGGAGACTGAGTGAATCAGGCCTTCATGGGCGAATTGCTGCAAAGAAACCACCACTGAAGGACACCAATAGGAAGACAAGACTTGCTTGGGCCAAGAAACACGAGCCATGGACATTAGACCGGTGGAAATCTGTCCTTTGGTCTGATGAATCCAAATTTGAGATTTTTGGTACCAACCACCATGTCTTTGTGAGACGCAGAGTAAGTGAACGGATGATCTCCACATGTGTGGTTCCCACTGTGAATCATGGAGGAGGAGGTGTGATGGTGTGGGTGTGCTTTGCTGATGACCCTGTCGCCAATTTATTTAGAATTCAAGGCACACTTAAGCAATCACTGCTACCACAGCATTCTTCAGCAATACACCATCCCATCTGGTTTGGGCATAGTGGGACTATAATTTGTTTTTCAACAGGACAATTACCCAACACACCTCCAGGCTGTGTAAGGGCTATTGACCAAAAATGAAAGTGATGGAGTGCTGCATCAGATGACCTGGCCTCCACAATCAACCGACCTCAACCCAATTGAGATGGTTTGGGATTAGTTGGACCGCAGAGTGAATGAAAAGCAGCCAACAAGTGCTCAGCATATGTGGGAACTCCTTCAAGACTGTTGGAAAAGCATTCCAGGTGATTCTGGTTGAGAGAATGCCAAGAGTGTGCAAAGCTGTCATCAAGGGTGGCTACTTTGAAGATTCTAAAATCAAAAATATATTTTGATTTGTTTCACTCTTTTTTGGTTACTACATGATTCCATACGTGTTATTTCATAGTTTTGATGTATTCACTATTCTTCTAGAAAATTGTCAAAAAAAAGAAAACCCCTTGAATGAGTAGGTGTGTCCAAACTTTTGACTGGTACTGTATATATTTACAAAAAAAGTATATTGGGGATTGGAAATTATGCAGACAATTACATTGATGGAAACTACGATCTATCTGTAACATTAAAGCTTTTCTACCCCCCCCCCCCCCCCCAAGCCCTCTTACAACTTGTTTATTCATCAAAACCCAGCCCTTTCGCGCCATCGCAAGCTATTGTGCTCATAATAACGGCATTGAAATATTTCTGACACACTCCCTCGATCTATTGCTCTACCGCCATTGTGTTAGGTCTGTTAAAATAAAAAACCCTGGGGTTAAGTGTGTTTACCCTCCAGAAGTTAGGTACCATCATTTAGAGAGGATATACATCTCAGCCTGCCTACTCATAATGCACAGCCATGTAGATCAGCGCTGTGATAAGTTGGCCATGCGAGAAGGGGCGATAGTGTGTGTGTGTGTGTGTGTGTGTGTGTGAGGACCGATCTTGTCTCTGCCCCTCTCCAGTACCCCTGCTGTCTCAGGCCCAGCTTTTAACCGCTGACACTGGGAATACATGCCACAATCGGCCGGCTATGAGCCGTCCGTCAATCTCAAATGACTGACTGGCTGGCTCGTAGTTTAGCAAGTGCAGTGGGCAATTTGGGAGCATGTCCACTTTAATATACAAAATATGATTATGGAATGTGATTATACATGATTCATAAACATGTCTGGAAATCTTTCAATTGCTTTTTCTCTCTCTTTATCTTTATCCATCTCTCTCTCTCTCACGAACACACACACACACACACACACACACACACACACACACACACACACACACACACACACACACACACACACACACACACACACACACACACACACACATGCCCTTCCTCTAAAGTTTCTCATCCCAAAGAGAGGGAAGACTCCTCCCAAAGTCAGTGTGGGAGAGATGCTGCCCATAGGTATGCAGACAGACTGTCAGTCAGAGTCGCCTGCAGTATGAACTATGAGCAGTAATTAAAGAAAAGAGGGATGGAGGGGGGTACATCTGCTCCCCTCTTTATCAGCCTAATCAAGCAGCACCGAGTGGGCTGGCATTTCGTTCCGCCAGCATCCAGGGGTAAGAGGGGACTAAAAGACCCCGAAACAGGAATCGACATCAGGACTAATGATAATTCAATTAAAAGGTTGCTCACTCAAGGGAATGCACACATTATTCTCTCTCCCTCTCTCTCTCTCTCTCTCGGAGTTCCCAGAATGGCCTAATTGAGGTCTGCCCCTCAGTGTCAGGGTGATGACGAAGAGGGTGCCCCCAACGTGTCTCAAGGGCTGTTCTCCTAATTGGTTAATTAATCCTTACAAGTCTCGCCTGCAGTGCCCGAGGCGTGAGTGTTGATAGAGAAAGTGGGGGGCAGGAGGGGATGTGTGATGGTGGGGGGATGTGTGATGGAGGGGGGTAGTGCGAACAATGTTTGACAATGACATCAATGTGCGCCCAGGGGATGGAAGCTGGGCTTCTGAAAGCGTAGCACAAAGTCGTATCCCGACTCTCCTGCAATGGGTTTTTCGTCTCTCTCGTCTGTTATTATTTTAATTTTTTTCTGTTTTTCTAAATTCTAGGGTTACTCACTGAGGTTTCAAGCGGACAGGTTTTTAAATGTAACAATGTTCAAACAAAAGCCCTCCAAGGATATGACTACACCGTATATTTACAAACTTGGATCCTCTAGGTGAAGCCATCTCTGTGTTGTGTTTCATTCTGTGTTCTGAAGAGTTACTTTGGGCTTAGGGGAAGGGCAGGCTTGTGATAGACCCACAGTGTTGGTCTGGGTGACACTCACTGAAAGAGACAAGTACGTAATTTGCCCTGAGTTCCAACACAACACACTCTTGCATAATCCATGTATTTTCACGACCATAAAAATGCTTTTTAAATACATCGTGTGGTTTAGTTCAAAATCAGATATATTTGAGAAGGTAAATGTACATGTACTTTATTGATTTATAGTGCATAGAACAGTAGTGTGTCTTCACTTTTAAAGACTGAAATATAGGTTATGTGTTAGCGTCCTTCAAGGTATGTAGACAGAAGTATTGAGATTGTCAATGATAAACATCTCTGCTATAAAAGTTTCCATTTGCCATGGTTTGCAATTGTACGTGCTGCCACGGAGCTCTCCACACATTGTGACACAGGCTAAACTAAGGGAACTTTTTAACTAGTGTATCTGTATATACTGTATACAGGTACAGTGTCTGACAGCCCGAAATATACAGTTTTAAATATGTAAATTATATATCAGTGTTCACATCATTTATTCAGCATGGGAATAAACCATGTAATCTACTGTATTTTTTACTCTGGATTCTCTTCTGGATCAAGATTAATTCTATAAATATTATGAATCACCTTTGGATCATTTTAGATGCACAATCCAAGTATAACATCCTCTAAACCAACAGCGGTTCTTGTTTGCGCTTGCTGCTCATGGCGTAAAATGTTCCACCAGCCTGCTCATTGGAGGGGAATGCTGACTGTGCACACACTGTGCACATAGCCATTTTCTAAGCTGATGGGTTCACTGAGGAAACTTAAAATTGGCTTGATGAATGAAGAAGCCTGCACACACACACTAATCTCATGCGCACTGCAGGCCTGCGTCCCAAATGGAACATTGTTCCCTTTATAGTGCACTACCTTTGATCAGGGTACACAGAGCTCTGATAGAAATAGTGCACTATATAGGGAACAGGGTGCCATTTGGGACAAATCCCAGACAAACCATGAACATGCAGAAAACACATGTAGTTTAACATTATCCAGTCATAATGTCCACATGTGAGGATGAGATACGGATGGCGCACACCTCCTGGATTCAAAAAGTATTGTTTTTATTTGAATATGTTGAAAGTTTGATGACACTTGTCTGGAATGGTCTGCATAGATGGCCGTAGTTTGCTATTTTGTAACTCTACCATTGGTTCCATTGCGCCAGGCAAGCTCAATGAAGTGTAGCTGAAGTTTGAGCTAAAACAAATACTATTTGTACCCCCGGTTTGATACGGTGACTGGGTCCATTGACAGACACCACAAGACGGTCTACGATAGTTGATTCACTCGTTCATCTTCCAAATCCCCTTCAGATGTTCTTGACTGTAGCATGAGAACTAAACACTACAAGCCTGGATAGGTCCGCTCCCAGTCCTTTGCCCAATATATTATTAAATTCTTAAAATCCAGGCCTTATACGGAGCAGAACTGTTGACAAAGCACTCCTCAGATAAACAGTATATGTGGTCTCCAACCAAAGATGGCTGAAGTCAAACAAAACGCTTGTCTTGGACACATTGGGCCCGAGGCAAGGACAAATGCAGCCACACAACAGACTGTACGTGACATGACAGGGACTCAAACAAACCCAAGCAGACACATATCGACACCCAGACTGTGGGGGGGGTGAAGGTGGGGGGGCATGCACAAGCCTTTCACTAAGGAAGTGACCCCCCCTCTTAAAAAGGATCTATTGTGTGTGTGTGTGTGTGTGTGTGTGTGTGTGTGTGTGTGTGTGTGTGTGTGTGTGTGTGTGTGTGTGTGTGTGTGTGTGTGTGTGTGTACTAATCCCATGACAGTTACCTCTCCCTCAGGCCCTATTAGTTTAGTTAGCTAACGTTACAGTCCTGTACTGAACTCTGAAAGCCATCAACTAAATCATATAAGCTATCTTTTTTGGTATACGCACTGTCAATCAATTTTGTCTATGCCATGGTAGTCAGTGCTAGACTGGTAGATACCTTCAGCAGAGTATACATGTTTGTTTGTTCATTCTATCTTTGACTTACATCAGCTAGTTAATGTTAGCAAATAAGAGTAGCTCAATCTATAGACATCTATTCCACCCTTGTCTGGAAAACACTGTTACTAAAAATGGCATTGTTGATATAGCGAACTCACTCTCTGTGTGTTGGTAGCAATGATGAATGAGTATAAATGGTCTATGGTTGGTTAGTAAAGATGGTGCCGACAGAGATGGTCGCCTCCTTAGGAAACTATGCAGTGTTTTGTTTTTTTATGTATTATTTCTTACATTGTTACCCCAGAAAATCTTAAGTGTTATTACATACAACCGGGAAGAACTATTGAGTATAAGAGCGAAGTCAACTTACCAACATTACGACCAGGAATACGACTTTCCCAAAGCGGATCCTTTGTTCGGACCACCACCCAGGACAGTAGATCTAATCCCAGAAGCCAACCCAAAACAACGTCGCCTCAGAAGAGGCAGACGTAGCGGCCTCTTGGTCAGGCTCAGTAGGCGTGCCCATCGCTTCCGAGTATACTACTCGCCAATGTCCAGTCTCTTGACAAAAGGGTAGACGAAATTAGAGACATCAGAGATTAGTACATGTCAGTACAGGTGCATCAAAGCTGGGACCGAGAGACTGAAAAACAGCTTCTATCTCAAGGCCATCAGACTGCTAAACAGCAATCACTAACTCAGAGAGGCTGCTGCCTACATAGAGACTCATATTACTAGCCACTTTAATAAATGGATCACTAGTCACTTTAAACAATGCCACTTTAATAGTGTTAACATATCTAACATTACTCATCTCATATGTATATACTCTACCTTCTACCATCTATTGCACCTTGCCTATGCCGCTCGGCCATCGCTCATCCAAATATTTATATGTACATATTCTTATTCATTCCTTTACACTTGTGTGTAAAAGGTAGTTGTTGTGAAATTGTTAGATTACTTGTTAGATATTACTGCATGGTCGGAACTAGAAGCACAAGCATTTTGCTACACTCGCATTAACATCTGCTAACCATGTGATGTGACCAATAAAATTTGATTTGATTTGACAAGCACAAGATTGTGGGACAAAAACCAGCAATTTGACAAGATTGATCTGTCCAAGTCTGAAAGGTATAAAATCAAGACTACAACAGTAATGACACAACCACCTCATTCTCCTTTCTGCAGATTCTCAAAACACAACACAAAGACATGTCTACAAAACATCCCCTGCAAAGGGCTACTATTGACAAGATTGATCTGTCCAAGTCAATGGGCTGGGGGAGGTTTACAGACAGTACTTTGAGATGAGGAAGAGGAGTTTGGTTGTGCAGGGTTGTGCTTAGACAGTAAATGTGCAGTACTGTTGTGTATGAGAGCAATTGAGGTGCCAATATCTCCTCAATCTCCCATACACAACATTTCATAATGTGTGAGAACTGCCCTCCTAAGACTTTTCACGTCTTCTTTAGCCCCCCAGCCCATTCACTTTGTTGACTCTCAAAGGCAGCTCCCAATGTCCCCTCATTGTCCCTAAACAATACACTAGCCGGTCCCATTTGGTTAATTTAACACCTTTACCAATAAAGGCATGTTGCCCTAACTCCCTTCTACAAATGTCAAACGCTAACACCACAACCAGCACTTTTGCAAGAGGAAGCCCTACACCACTTTCGGCAGTCTTATCCAGCTGGCCTGTTTATCGCAGACAAGACAAGACCATTCGCCACAAGCACAAATAGTCTCAACTTCCCCAAACCACCATGCCAAACACCATTAGCAGTGTACCCGAAGCTGGATAAAGGACTATGGCTGCGTTTACCCAGGCAGACAAATTCTGATCTTTTTTTCATTAATTGGTCTTTTGACCAATCAGATCAGTTCTGAAAAAGATCTGATGTGATTAAGACCAGTTAGTGGGAAAAAAGACCAGAATTGGGCTTCCTGAGTAAGCGCTACCTTCCGGTAAGTTTTCGCTGCCACCCAAGTTGCAACTAACCTGGTTCAGCTTATCAACCAGCTAATTATTAGAATCAGGTGTGCTAGATTAGGGTTGGAGTGAAAACTTACAGGACGGTAAGATCTCCAGGAACAGGGTTGGAAAGCACTGATGTAGAACCACCATGAAATAAATATGGATCTTTTCGATCAATCTTCAAGATTTGTCTGCCTTTCTTGATTCACAGAAGCTATGTATATAAGCTGTACAGAGCTCTGTAGCATCAAACAGATCCTAGACATTCAGATATCCAAATAATGTTTATTTGTCCAAATCTAAAATACAGAGGGAGTGTACACTATTTAAGTGGAACGGACAGTGTTTTAGCAACATTAAATATTTTATTTTTTATATATAAATCCAATATGGATGGTGTTAAGAGATAGATGGGAGTGGTTGAGTGGAGCTGAAGGGTGGGAATAATAAAAACAAGATAACTAATGTAAAATAAAATGTGTCTGTAAAATGGATATTCGGAAAGTATTCAGACCAATTCACTTTTTCCAAATGTTGTTATGTTACAGGCTTATCCTAAAATGGATTGAATAAAAAATGATCCTCGTCAATCTACACACAATACCCCATCATGACAAAGGGAAAACAGGTTTTTAGAATTGTTGCACATTTATTAAAAAACAGAAAAACCTTATTCATATAAGTATTCAGACCCTTTGTTATAAGATACACAACTGAGCTCAGGTGCATCCTGTTTCTATTGATCATCCTTGAGATGTTTCTACAACTTCATTGGAGTCCACATGTGGTAAATTCAATTGATTGTACATGATTTGGAAATTCACACACCTTTCAATATAAGGTCCCAAAGTTGAAAGTGCATGTCAGAACAAAAACTAAGCCATGAGGTCAAAGGAATTGTCCGTAGAGCTCCGAGACAGGATTGTGTCGAGGCACAGATCTGGGGGAAGGGTACCAAATAATGTCTACATCATTGATGGTCCCCAAGAACACAATGGCCTCCATCATTCTTAAATGGAAGAAGTTTGGAATAGAGTGGATATATATCTTCACAAAGTCCTTTATGGCGGTTTTGGAGCAGTGGCTTCTTCCCTGCTGAGCGGCCTTTCAGGTTATGTCGATAGAGGACTTGTTTTACTGTGGATATTGATACTTTTATTCCTGTTTCCTCCAGCATCTTCACAAGGTCCTTTGCTGTTGTTCTGGGATTGACTTGCACTTTTCGCACCAAAGTACGTTCATCTCTAGGAAACAGAACGTGTCTTATTCCTGAGCGGTATGGCAGCTGCGTGGTCCCATGGTGTTTATACTTGCGTACTATTGTTTGTACAGATGAACGTGGTACCTGGATTTGAACCAGAGGAAATTGCTCCCAAGGATGAACCAGACTTGTGGAAGTAATTTTTTTTTGCTGAGGTCTTGGCTGATTTCTTTTGATTTTTCCATGATATCATGCAAAGAGGCACTGAGTTTGAAGGTAGGCCTCGACATACATCCACAGGTACACCTCCAATTGACTCAAATTATGTCAATTAGCCTATCAGAAGCTTCTAAAGCCATTACATAATTTTCTGGAATTTTTCAAGCTGTTTAAAGGCACAGTCAAATTAGTGTATGTAAACTTCTGACCCACTGGAATTGTGATACAGTGAATTATAAATGAAATAATCTGTCTGTAAACAATTGTTGGAAAAATGACTTGTGTCATGCACAAAGTAGATGTCCTAACCGACTTGCCAAAACTATAGTTTTTTAACAAGAAATGTGTGGAGTGGTTGATGAACGAGTTTTAATGAGTCCAACCTAAGTGTATGTAAACTTCCGACTTCAACTGTATATACAAAAAAACATAATGGGGATTGGAAATGATGTAGACAATTACATTGATGAAAGCTACAACATATCTGTACTATTAAAGCTGATCTACCCCCCCTCAAAACAATTCTAAAATAATACAAATTTAAAAAACTAATTCTCTCTCAATATACACATTATTTTCTGACAAGCAAGCACTTTGATATGGTCATTTTCATAAATTCATAGAATGTTTGGGAATGACATTTGGCATTTGTGAAAATTCCATAGCAAGTGGGAAAGCCACCGTGTGTTTGGACAATTAATAAACACTACAGTAAATAAAGCCTAATAAAAACATCTGTCTTGTCCAGGACCGGAGTCTATGCAGACCGGTGTGCCATAGCCAATCAGAGCTAGAGTAGACTTATATGCAAATAAGCCATTTGCCACACAGGCCTGCCATCATTGACTTAGAACTGGACTGTGTGTTTACAGGCAGTAGCAACAGTGCAACTTTAGATCGTTAGAACGCATTCGCCAATGCCACAAAATACACTTTAATGTATTTCTGCTAATATGTTAATACCACAGGAGTCCTCTTACATATTGGAACTTCACAATCAAACAACCATGAAAAGGTAGTCTCTCTCTCCCTCAGTTGCCTATTCACATCAACAAAATCAACAAATATTGGTAGTCAGAGAGAGATGAGCTAAAATCTAATGAGGGAAATTTTGATAAATCCTCTCAAACTTTTGCATAGATAAATAATGGGGAATAGTAGTCTGCTCGTCCTTCTGCAGCTTGCCTGCCAATGAATGCTCGTCCCAACCCACGTTTTGACAGCTGAATGGGAACTTGCCTGCCTGCCTGCCCGCCCTGCCCACCAAATATATTTGATTGTCTCCAAACAAACTAAGAGATATGCTAACTGTGGATAACAGTCTTTTAAGTTCAACATGTTCAGCACAGCTAGCTAGCAAAGCGATTCACATTTCTTGCTAGCTAACCAAATGACACCTGCATCTCTAGCTGTAGCCACAGAAAAATTATATGAGGGGGAAAACTCAGTCACTCAGCCACTCCTCCAATGACATGACATCCTCCCAGCAACTAGCTAGCTAGCTAACGTTAGACTCCATGTTTTTAGCTTGATAAATAAATAGCTAGCTACATAGTTAGATACACTAGCCCAGGCGTGTCAAACTCCTAATCAAAACATATTTAACATCTCCAAATAAATCAAACATATCTACAGGGTGTTGTAACATTTAAACTTAAAACATGTTTTTCATTTTTTTGCGCTGCATGGATCACCGGTGTGGTTGAATGCAACATTGCTGTATGGTGCACTCAAAATGTATTGAGTGCACCATACGGCCAACAGCTGGCAGTAAAGTGGCATGACAAACGAGACATCCATGTCCTCTCTACTGTCCATACAGCAACCATGTCGGCCACAGGGAAGGTGGACCACCTGATGGGATAGAGAAAAATCAAACCAGACAGTGTGCTTGACTATAACCTTAAAATGGGGGCAGTGGATAAGGCGGACATGATAAACAGCTTTGTGGAATGCACTTGGAAAACGACCAAGTGGTATAAGAAGATATTTTTCCATCTGATCGAAACTGCTGCCCTCAACGGCTACATAGTTCACTGCCAACTAACAGGTGAGATGATTACTGAACAAGGTATTTTTTGTAAATGGACATACAGTTCACATACTAATCACAAACAGAAACTACTATAACGTAATAAGGCACTTACTTTGATAGAAACACAGCCTGGATT
Organism: Salvelinus namaycush; assembly: GCF_016432855.1. NCBI lineage: Eukaryota > Metazoa > Chordata > Actinopteri > Salmoniformes > Salmonidae > Salvelinus > Salvelinus namaycush. The sequence goes on along the minus strand of NC_052308.1, from coordinate 51,113,537 downwards.
TGAACCAGGGTGTCTGTAGTGATGCCTCTAGCACTGAGATGCTGTGCCTTAGACAACACAAGCTAATACTTATCTGACGCAATTAGCATTGTTTTACAGAGCTAATAGAAGAATGTAGCTAGCTACATAAGCACAAATTAATATGGCACCATAAAGGTTATGAAATGAGTAACGTTACCTCGCGTGTGCGCGGTTATAAGGAATATACACAAATATATTATGCTCCATACATACAGTGAGCTACAGAGGAAACGACATAACACGACAAACAGAAAATATTATAACGTAATAAGGCACTTACTTTGATAGAAATGCAGACATTTCCAAAGTTATTATTAGTAATGAAAACAACAATGACTGCGATGCGGGCAACAGACGGAAAATGTGAACACGTGTGTGAAGATCCTGTTCTGACGGGAGATGTGCAAATGTCTGCAGACTTGAACTGCACAAACAATTGGAAAGTGCTCATGGAATTTTGTCCGGGTGAGAAATGTCTAAAAAATGTATTGTCCGCAAAAGTAAAAGTGACTAATTTTATGTGAATGAATGAGGAGGCGGAACACACCTCAATTCAAACTGTTCTTAGAAAATAAAAACTTGTTAGAAAATAATTTGAAATTGACAAGTTGGAAACAGCCTATAAATAAAAACAGGCTGCGTGCCTTGGTTTGAGGGCAGCACGGATTAAATGTACTGTTGCGTAACAATCACATTCTGGAATGAAGAGAACATTCTAACATCGCGTGCATAAAAAAAACTCACTGGGGATATTTGGAACTCATGTATGAAAAGGTTAATAAACAAATTAGGCACATTTGGGCAGTCTTGATACCATTTTTTTAACAGAAATACAATGGTTCATTGGATCAGTCTAAAACTTTGCACATACACTGTTGCCATCTAGTGGCCAAAATCTAAATTTGGCCTTTCTCTTGCATTTCAAAGATGACGGTACAAAAAAATATAAAAGAACAGTTGTTTTTTTCTTTGTATTATATTTAACTATACCTTGTCACCTAAAACCCTCACGCATCATCAAACGACCTGCCCTCCAGGACACCTACATCACCCGATGTCACAGGAAGGCCAAAAAGATCATCAAGGACAACAACCACCCGAGCCACTGCCTGTTCACCCCGCTACCATCCAGAAGGCGAGGTCAGTACAGGTGCATCAAAGCTGGGACCAAAAGACTGAAAAACAGCTTATATCTCAAGGCCGTCAGACTGTTATATTAACACAGAGGCTGCTGCCTACATATAGACTTGAAATCATTGGTCACTTTAATAAATGGATCACTAGTCACTTTAATAATGCCACTTAAATAATGTTTACATATCTTGCATTACTCATCTCATGTATATGCTGTATTTTATACCATCTATTGCATCTTGCCTATGCCTCGCTGTCATTGCTCATTCATATATTTTTGTATATACATATTTGTATGTATATATTCTTATTCCTTTACTTAGATTTGTGTGTATTAGGTAGTTGTTGTGGAGCTGTTAGATATTGCTGCACTGTCAGAACTAGAAGCACAAGCACTTCGCTACACTCACAATAACATCTGCAAACCATGTGTATGTGACCAATAAAATTTGATTTGTATTTTAATACATATCAGAGACTCGAACCATCTGCCTCCTGTGTCTGCATCTGGGTCTCAACCTATGGCGGTGTACACATTGTTGTATTACATCATGGAGCAAGGAAAGTATATTTTAATAATGGAGCATTTTCTAAATTCAAACTGCAACTGGATAAGGACATTTTATGTGATTCCTGTTTCCCCGAATCGAGGACGAAGACGGCATTGCTAAGGTTGGTCGAAAATTCTCTGTGCTACACCAAACAGTACCTATCTTGTAACTCCCAGTGATGGATACCAAAATTCTTTGATTAAATCACATAATCTGGTGTACCAATCTGTAGGTAAGACAACTGGTTGTCATGATGAAACAGTAAGAAACTTCAGTACGTTCAGGGAATACTTGTAAAGCTTTGTGAGGGGTGTTGTCATGATCAAACTGCCATTCAGCTCCTTGTGAGTCATCTGCTTGAAATCCAGCGATATGTCTAATCCCTCAAGAGGGATACAGCTCACGGGAGTTCTGCTACAAAGATATGCAGGCAAAGGAATTCTACATTTAGAATCCACTATAGGAAGAAGCCCAGGCACCACATGGTATTGTTTGTAAGACAAAACTATATAATTGTACTCTATTGTACAGTTTGATCTATGCCAGCATTATATCAACATTATGGTAGACAAGTTGAACATGCATACATGTGCAGAGATTACATTTACAACAATATCTAACCTAATAGAAATAAATATGGCATAACCCTCAACCTTTTCACAGTAACCAGAACTAACAATTGTATATAGGTAGGTAGGCAGACAGGATCTACCTACAGCCATGTCTATCAGGCATGCTTAGGCAAATATTTTTTATAGTAAAACCAGCTTCAGTTTTAGAGATTTACAACAGTAAATTGGTGAATTATTGTTTCTCCTCACTGTTTGCAAGTAAACTTAGCAGGTTATCTTTTATTTCAGCTCATGAAACATGGGACCAATACTTTACATGTTGCGTTTATATTTTTGTTCAGTGTATTTACAGTTGCTGATGTTACAAACGCACGGCGGGGTGCATGACAAGTTAGCAGGCGCCAGGCTAACTAACTAGCCAACTCCAGTCATGTGCTAACGTTTGCTAGTAAACATAGCTTTAGGTGGCTCGTTGTGGGTTGCTGTTTAGTAACCATATCTGCAACTAAAAAGAGAAGAGGTTTTACAATCGAGATAGAAAAGAACTCTGATTGTAAAACCTCTTCTATTTATTGTCATTAATATGGCTACCGGTAGTTGTTTAGCTAATTTAATACTTATGTAAATGTGATATTTCAGTTTTTATTTTATACATTTGCAAAAAATGTTAAATATGTTTATGCTTTGTCATTATGGGGTATTGATCAGGGAAAAATCACATAACGTAAGAAAATGTGAAAAAAGTAAAGGGATCTGAACACTTTCCAAATGCACTGTATGTGTATATATTTGAATCTTTTTTACTTTCTTTACTTTTACGCCCATGGGGAAGGGGTGGTATAGGGAGAGTTTTCTCTGTGGCTGGGAAGTGCGAAAGAGAAAACACCCCCCCCCTCCAGTTGCTAGGGGGGGTGGAAAACATGGTTTCCGGGAGTGGGAGTGGAGACATGTTGGCTGGGTGGGGTTGGGTGAATGGGATGGGAGGTTCGGGGTGGAGGCCCGCTTCTTTTCTGTTTCATTTTCCCTGTTTTATACAGAATTTTGAGTGGCAGCCTACGGGTACATGTTATATAAACCTATAACCTGAAATGGATAATATACCTGTATCCCCCCCAACAAAAAATAACAAATCAAATACAAATATTGACCCCCAAAAATAACCAACATTTTAAAGAAATACACAGACAGACACAAACAAACGACAGGCACTAGGATGACATGAGGACTTGCAGCCTTAGTCATAAAACAGCAGGACTCTATCCCCCTGTCACAGGACTTGTATTCAGCTCTGTGCCACGGTAAAATATGTCCCCAAATACAGATGGAAACTCAACTGTGATCCACTTAAACATGTCCTCTCTGTAACGGAGTGTCACACTAAATATAGTGATGAGGGAAAAATACATGTACACTGTCATAAGACAGTCGAGCAAGAAAGAATAGAAATGTATCGGTCCATCTCAAAAAAGAAAGACATTAATCTTGGGGATCTATATACAATGTCAGGCTTGTGTGTCTATTTCAGTGCTTCACAATCAAAATAATTCAAGCTGATTGTGGTCTTGTTTAGTGTGACAAGTGACCACCTAAAATTCTAATTGCAGCGTAAATGTATTATCTACCAGCCAAGATTAAACTCTAAAGCAGCATTGGCACAAGGAGCTGTCACAAGCCATGTAGACTGCCGTTTCAGGTCCAAGTGTGCACATCAACACATATACTGTAGTTCACGTGTCCATGTAGACCCATGTGAAAGAAATAGCATGTGGCATGCCATGAATGTACACACCACTGAATAGGTGGCCTGTGCATCTGACTGTGTGTGTTCCACAGAGTGTAAGAGAGAGAAAGTCAGTGCCTGCTCTGGTGTTGTGTGTGTCCCTCTTTCCTTCCGCGCCGACATCTAAGAGAAGGCGAAGAGTGTCAAAAGGGATTTGGCCGGGATGGGGCCGCACGGCACGCTGCCATTCACATTGAATCAGACACACGGCGAGCCACATTCAGCCTCCGGGAACACCCAGCACCCTCTCTACTCGTAGAACCCCCTGCCTCACCTCCACCACTCGCCATCTTCCCCCCTTTTTCTGCTTTAGAGCCCCATTGAACACAGGGTCTCCACGCCCAGCCCCCAGTCACCCCCATTCCACAATCTGCCCACACACACACGTTGGTGCACACACACACGTCCTCTTCCATTTATCGCCCATTCGTCCCTGGCACCCACCACTCTCTTTCTCTCTCTTTGAGAATCCTCTCCAGTCATACTGACCCCCCCCTTCCCTCGACCCCTCTCTCTTTTTCTTCTCCTCCCCTCCTCTGTGTTTCAGAGAAAAGAGCTGAGGGCAAGATTAGTGGTTGGCTGCCTCTTTGCGTTACCAGCTAAAATAAATATTCCCAGAATGACTCCTATTGCCCGGAGGATGTTTATGAGTGTACATGCTGTTCCATACACACAAACACATACCCATATTCACACACACGCATACGCATACACATACACACACAAAGTCACACATGGAGCATGCATGCACACACGCACACACATGCACACATACATACACATGCACGCACACATTTCCGCCACACACAGTGTGAGACAGTAGACAGAGCAGAGGGAGATCACCTACACTCATCTTGTCCCCGTAAACCCTTTACCTCATCATCACCTGTGATATCACTGAGCTCTGTCCTACAATGGCATGGCAGCTAGAAGAAAGGTGCCAACCACTGACGGATGGTAGAGAAGGATGGAAAATTATGAACGAATGGTCACTGTAAAGTTAATATTGGTTAACAAATATACAGTACCAGTCAAAAGTTTGGACGCACCTTTTGATTAAAGTTTTTTTTTTGTTCTTTTTTTTGTGCTACATTGTAGAATAATAGTGAAGAGATCAACACTATGAAATAACGCATATGGAATCATGTAGTAACCAAAAAAAGTGTTAAACAAATCAAAATAGCCACCCTTTGCCTTCATGACAGCGTTGCACACTCCTGGCTTTCTCTCAACCAGCTTCACCTGGAATGCTTTTCCAACAGTGTTGAAGGAGTTCCCACATATGCTGAGCACTTGTTGGCTGCTTTTCCTTCACTCTGCGGTCCAACTCATCCCAAACCATCTTAATTGGGTTGAGGTCGGGTGATTGTGGAGGCCAGGTGTCATTGAAATTTCAGTACTGAGAGAGACTTTGTCATGTCTTAAAATAATCAGCTTTATTTCATATCGACTAATTATTGGAATAATGAAACCGTTGGGTTTGACTGTTGGACTGAGCTGCCTAACTGAAAATGAACAAACAGATATTATACAAGAGTTGAAGTCGGAAGTTTACATAGACCTAAGCCAAATACATTTAAACTCAGTGTTTCACCATTCCTGACATTTAATCCAAGTAAACATTTCCTGTCTTAGGTCAGTTAGGATCACCACTTTATTTTAAGAATGTGAAATGTCAGAATAATAGTAGAGAGAATTATTTATTTCAGCTTTAATTTCTTTCATCACATACCCAGTGGGTCAGAAGTTTACATACACTCAATTTGTATTTGGTAGCATTGCCTATACATTGCTTAACTTAGGTCAAACATTTCAGGGAACCTTCCACAAGCTTCCCACAATAAGTTGGGTGAATTTTGGCTCATTCGTCCTGACAGAGCTGGTGTAACTGAGTCAGGTTTGTAGGCCTCCTTGCTCGCACACGTTTTTTCAGTTCTGCCCAGACATTTTCTATAGGTTTGAGGTCAGGGCTTTGTGATGGCCACTCCAATACCTTGACTTTGTTGTCCTTAAGCCATTTTGCCACAACTTTGGAAGTATGCTTGGGGTCATTGTCCATTTGGAAGACCCATTTGCGACCAAGCTTTAACTTCCTGACTGATGTCTTGAGGTGTTGCTTCAATATATCCACATAATTTTCCTGCCTCATGATGCCATCTATTTTGTGAAGTGCACCAGTCCCTCCTACAGCAAAGCACCCCCACAACATGATGCTGCCACCCCCGTGCTTCATGGTTGGGATGGTGTTCTTTGCCTTGCAAGCCTGCCCCTTTTTCCTACAAACATAATGATGGTCATTATGGCCAAACAGTTCTATTTTTGTTTCATCAGACCAGAGGACATTTCTCCAAAAAGTATGATATTTGTCCCCATGTCTTGTTGCAAACCGTAGTCTGGCTTTTTTATGGTGGCTTTGGACTAGTGGCATCTTCCTTGCTGAGCTGCCTTTCAGGTTATGTCGATATAGGACTCGTTTTACAATGGAATTAGATACTTTTGTACCTGTTTCCTCCAGCATCTTCACAAGGTCCTTTGCTGTTGTTCTGTGATTGATTTGCTTTTTTCGCACCAAAGTTCGTTCATCTCTAGGAGACAGAACGCGTCTCCTTCCTGATCGTTATGACGGTTGCGTGGTCACATGGTTTATACTTGCGTACTATTGTTTTGTACAGATGAACGTGGTACCTTCAGGCATTTGGAAATTGCTCCCAAGGATGAACCAGACTTGTGGAGGTATCCAAATTTTTTGCTGAGGTCTTGGATGATTTCTTTTGATTTTCCCATGATGTCAAGCAAAGTGGCACTGAGTTTGAAGGTAGACCTTGAAATACATCCACAGGTACACCTCCAATTGACTCAAATGATGTTGATTAGCCTATCAGAAGCTTCTAAAGCCATGACATCATTTTCTGGATTTTGTCCAAGCTGTTTAAAGGCACAGTCAACTTAGTGTATGTAAACTTCTGACCCACTACAATTGTGATATAGTGAATTATAAGTGAAATAATCTGTCTGTAAACAATTGTTGGAAAAATAACTTGTGTCATGCACCAAGTAGATGTCCTAATTGACTTGCCAAAACTATAGTTTGTTAGAGTGGAAACCATCTCTTTACAGAAATTAAACAGAACAGAAATGTCCTACTATTTGTTAACTATTAATATCAAACAAATCAGGTAAATATGTCAAGAAATTTGTGGAGTGGTTGAAAAATGAGATTTTATATCTCCAACCTGTGTATGTAAACTTCCGACTTAAACTGTATATAAGACCAAAAAATGCTTAGTCAGGCTGGTTCCAACGTTCCCATATGCCACCTTTGTCCATCTCCTGGTTATCTGCATGGGATGTTGTTATACTTCCAACCCGGCTTAGTTTCCCAGATGCCAGAATGATGAGATAATGAGGCATTGTTCTAAACTCTTCCAGGCTATCTCTATCTCGGGTCACACACATCACATCTTCCCTATGGAATGCCAGCTTTAGGTTTTTATCACCACGTCATTGTCAGCTCAAGCTATCTCTAGCAAAACTCATTTCTTGACCATACGCCCAGACTAACTGCAGGAAGCTAGAGTGGAAACCATCCCTTTACAGAAACACAGAAATAAACAGAAATGTCCTACTATTTGTTAACTATTAATATCAAACAAATCAGGTAAATATGTCATTTTTCTATCACACAGGTCATCTGATGCAGCACTACATCACTCTCCTCCTTGGTCAAATAGCCCTTACACAGCCTGGAGGTGTGTTGGGTCATTGTCCCGTTGAAAAACAACAGTCCCTCTAAGCGCTAACCAGATGGGATGGCGTATTGCTGCAGAATGCTGTGCTAGCCATGCTGGTTGTGTGCTTTGAATTCTAAATTAATCACTGACAATGTCACCAGCAAAGCACCCCAACACCATCACAACTCCTCCATGCTTCACAGTGGGAAATACACATGAGGAGGTGATTAGTTTACCTACTCTGCGTCTCACAAAGACACAGTGGTTGGAACCAAAAATCTCAAATTTGTACTCATCAGACCAAAGGACAGATTTCCACTGGTCTAATGTCAATTGCTTGTGTTTCTTGGCCCAAGCAACTCTCTTCTTCTTATTGGTGTCCTTTAGTAGTGGTTTCTTTTCAGCAATTCGACCATGAAGGCCTGATTCATGAAGTCTCTTCTGAACAGTTGATGTTGAGGTGTGTCTGTTACTTGAACTCTGTGAAGCATTTATTTGGGCTGCAATTTCTGAGGCTGGTAACTCAAATTAACTTATCCTCTGCAGCAGAGGTAACTCTGGGCCTTCCTTTCCTCTGGCGGTCCTCATGAGAGTCAGTTTCATCTTAGCGCTTGATGGTTTTTGCAACTGCACTTGAAGAAACTTTCAAAGTTCTTGAAATGATCTGTATTGACTGACCTTCATATCCTAAAGTAATGATGGACTGTCGATATCTCTTTGCTTATTTGAGCTGTTGCAATAATATGGACTTGGTATTTAACCAAATAGGACTATCTTCTGTATACCACCCCTACCCTGTCACAACACAACTGATTGGCTCAAATGCATTTAGAATTGTTTAACACTTTTTTGGTTACTACAGTACATGATTCCATATGTGTTCTTTCATAGTTTTAATTTCTTCACTATTATTCTACAATGTAGAAAATATTAAAAATAAAGAAAAACCCTGTAATGAGTAGGTGTATCCAAACTTTTGACTGGTATTGTATATATTAAAATAATAGCACAAAATAAAAAAGTTACTAAACTAACTAACAGCATCACAAAGATCGTAGGGAAATACAGTATAAGCATAACTTAACCTCTAGTCTGATGATCGGTAACACAACCCTATATAATGTCAAGCATATTGGGTAACACTTTATTTGTTTAGTCCATCTGTAGATGCTCTACAGACTATCAGTAACATTTCAACTAACTATCTACTAACCCTAGCTATAACCTTAAACCTTATCCTAAGCCTAAACTTAACCCTTAACCTAGTCCTAACCTAACCCTTATTCTAAATCTAACCCTAACCGTAACCTTAGCGAGTAGAAACCTTTGTAACCTTTTGTTTGTTGATAGTATGACCATCTGTAGAGCATTGTTTAGATAATAAAGCATTTTACTTTTCCATTGTGTTCACGATGGAGGCTTGGTTGATTTCCATGTTTTAAGTATACTTTTTATCAAGATGATTGACGAGACCATAACCTAATGAGACCATGTTGTTATAACTTCACCAGGCAGCTGCTGCATATGTACAGGAAGAGGAAACCCCCGCTAGGGTTTCAACTGTGGCACAAACACTAAATATTCCACCTTTAAAAACAAACACTACCACCTCATGCTTCTGTGACAGCTGTCGACTGGCCGACTTCCGAGCACACTTACCTAGGATTGGAAGTCAGAAGACATGAGCACCAAGTATGTGTTCCACGTCCATCCAGTTTGTTGGCTACATCCTAAAGGTTGTGTCCCAAATGGCACCCTTTTCCTTACATATTCTAACTCTTTTAGGCAGAGCACTATGGGCCCTGGTCAAAAGTAGTGCACATAATAGGGAATTGGGTGCGATTTGGGATGTGGAGGACTGTGTTTCCAGTGCATTAGTTACCTATTGATTTGTGTTTCTTCTCTTCGCGTTGACGCATTTACTGTATGTCCCCTTTAGAAGTGAAGTGTAGAGGTTATAGAAGGGAAGTACCTAGGCTGTAGCTCAGTGACCTGTGACCAGCAGATATGGCATTTTGTGAGGTCAGCATTCCTAACAGACCTGGGTTCAAATACTATTTGAAATCATGTCACATGCTTCAACTGGGTTTGATTGAGTTTGCATGTTGCAATGGAACCAATAGAACAGTACCAAAAGTGCAAATCCTGTCGACCCGGCACTCCAGGCAGGCTCAAGGAAACGCGCAAAGTACCTGAAAGATCTGAAATTGTATTTGAACCCCAGAGCCTAGGCCTGATTCCTAGTAAGCTTATTTATATGTTGACTGCTTTTGTGAGGTCAGAATTTCTACAGCGCTAATTATTTGGTCAACTAAGCAGTTCTGACATTGACTACACCTCTTAAAGTATGTAAAAGGAGAGTAGAGAGAAGCATGTGCAATTTTCACTTTATTATTTGTCTCCCTCGATGTTGCTGTAGTGCCTGCCTTCTCCGAAGAATTACTCACCGTACTTTAGTAGACTTGCTTGGTGTGGTGCAATTGTTTGAACATGTCAGAACAGGATGGTTGTTTACAGGCTGCAAATTCTTCCTTCTCATTGGATCCCTGTTGACTGGCCTGCTATGGGAGGGAGGTGCAGCTGTGAGGTGACTTGTATGTATATGTATGTGTATATACACTGAGTATACCAAACATTAGGAACACCTTCCTAATATTGAGTTACAATCCCACCCACCCTCTACAAGACGTCGAAAGTGTTCCAATGCTTCCCACAGTTGTGTCAAGCTGGTTGTATGTCCTTTGGGTGGCGGACCATTCTTGATACACACGGGAAACTGTTGAGCATGAAAAACCCAACAGCGTTGCAGTTCTTGACACAAACCTACTACCCTACCCCGTTCAAAGGCACTTAAATATTTTTGGGGGCCCATTCACCCTCTGAATGGCACACATATGCAACCCATGTCTCAATTGTCTCAAGGCTATAACATCTTTCCTTAACCTCTCTCCTCCCCTTCATCTACACGGATTGAAGTGGATTTAACAAGTGACATCAATAAGGGATCATAGCTTTCACCTGGATTTACCGGGTCAGTTTATGTCATGGAAAGAGCAGGTGCCCTTAATGTTTTGTACACTCAGTGTATAGTGTGTACAGTATATGTGTATTTGCAGAGGGGTCCGAAATTATTGACACCCTTGATGAAGATGAGCAATAATGACTGCAGAAAATAATTAATTCAAATACTGAGCTCTACTGTATTTATGCAAAAGAAATGAGGGAATTATTTACAGTTTATTTCTATTGGGCACAACATAATCTGAAACACAACCACAACAAACTGCAAATGCATCCACCAAGTTTGGAGAGTTTAATTACATGTTTTATGTAATTTCACCTTTATTTAACCAGGTTGGCCAGTTGAGAACAAGTTCTCCTTTACAACTGCGACCTGGCCAAGATTAAGCAAAGCAGTGCGACAAAAACAACAGCACAGTTTCACATAAACAAACGTACAGTCAATAACACAATCGAAAAATCTATGTACAGTGTGTGCAAATGTAGAAGAGGAGGGAGGTAAGGCAATAAATAGGCCATAGCGGCGAAATAATTACAATTTAGCATTAACACTAGAGTGATAGCCGTACAGATATAAGACTCCAGCTTCAGTGATTTTTGCAATTCGTTCCAGTCATTGGCAGCAGAGAACTGGAAGGAAAGGCGGCCAAAGGAGTGATGGCTTTGGGGATGACCAGTGAAATATACCTGCTGGAGCGCGTGCTACGGGTGGGTGTTGCTATAAGGCGGGGCTTTGCCTAGCAGAGACTTATAGATGACCTGGAGCCAGTGGGTTTGGCGATGAATATGTAGTGTGGGCCAGCAAACGAGAGCATACATGTCGCAGTGGTGGGTAGTATATGGGGCTTTGGTGACAAAACAGATGGCACTGTGATAGACTACATCCAGTTTGCTGAGGAGCATGTTGGAGGCTAATTTGTAAATGACATTGCCGAAGTTAAGGATCAGTAGGATAGTCAGTTTTACGAGGGTATGTTTGGCAGCATGAGTGAAGGAGGCTTTGTTGCGCAATAGGAAGCCGATTCTAGATTTCATTTTGGATTGGAGATGCCAATCAATTAATTAATCACAAGCTTCTGAGTCACAAGCTTGATGTAGTCATTGCATGGTAGGAATATGGGACCAAATACAACATTTATGACTACTTTAATTCTAAGAATTTTTAAGGGTATCAATTTTGGCCCGTGGCTTTTTGAGAAAATATATACTACTTGTTAAACAAAATGTCTTTCTCTGAGCAATTGTATTAGTATAATATAATTTCCACAAAATCTTTTGCATACAACATATCTCAGCATTTGAATTATTTATTTTATCAAGGGTGTCTAATGTAATTGTCCTCTTACTCAGTTGTGCACCGGAGCCTCCCACTCCTCTTTCTATTCTGGTTAGAGCCAGTTTGCGCTGTTCTGTGAAGGGAGTAGTACACAGTGTTGTATGAGACTTTCAGTTTCTTGGGAATTTCTCACATAGAATAGCCTTCATTTCTTTGTTTCTGGCCATTTTGAGCCTGTAATCGAACCCACAAATGCTGATGCTCCAGATACGCAACTAATCTAAAGAAGGCCAGTTTTATTGTTTCTTTAATCAAAACAACAGTTTTCAGCTGTGCTGACATAATTGCAAAAGGGTTTAATGATCAATTAGCCTTTTAAAATAATAAACTTGGATTAGCTAACACAACGTGCCGTTGGAACACAGGAGTGATTGCTGCTGATAATGGGCCTCTGTACGCCTTTTAGATATTCCATTTAAAATCAGCCATTTCCAGCTACAATAGTCATTTACAACATTAACTTCTTGCGACTACAGGGGGTGCTGTTCCGAATTAGCATTTTGTCGTCTCCAAATTAAACTGCCTAGTACTCAATTCTTGCTCGTACAATATGCATATTATTAATTCTATTGGATAGAAAACACTTTCTAGTTTCATACAAAGTTGGAATGATGTCTGTGGGTGACCCAGAACTCTTTCTACAGCGAAATCCATGACAGACAGTGAAAGGTCTGAGAGCGAAGCTCTGGTTTCAGATCAGTTTTTAAGGTCTCTGTCTATCCTATGGAACGACACGAACTGCACCCGCCTTCCCCTGGATGTCAGTAACCAATGAGAAGTGGAATGGGCCTTCTCCGTAGCTCTCAGAGGTTATAAAAGACCAAGGAGTGAGAGTAGCCCCCCTTTCGACGCTCGCCCTTACGCAGGAAGGGACCTCCGGATGCCATTTTCACAGGCTCGGTTATCAACTTGAAATGTATCCGTCTGTAATTTAATTCGATATAGGACTTAGAAACATCATAAGGTAGTTAATTTAAACCGTTTTATAGCAATTTATATCCGTTTAGTGCGATTTTGATGCATTTCTATGTGAAGCACCGGGCACATTTCGGGGTCCCGGTCGAACGTTAGCGGGCATTTAGACGGACAAAGGACATCTTTCGACCAAAAGAAGATTAAACCCAAGAAAGAATACATTGCCCAAGAATCTGATGGAAGAACAGCTCAAAGTAAGCAATATTTAATATGATAAATCGTTGTTCTGTCGAAATATTTTAAACGCATATTTCGCCATTTTGTTTGGTATAGCTTCACTTGGCGAACCCTGTATTGAAAAGTAAGGATAATTTTAAAAATGTAAGTCAGCGGTTGCATTAAGAACTAATTTGTCTTTCGATTCCTGTCAACTCTGTATTTTTTAGTCAAGTATATGATTAGCTTTCGATTAAACTAGATCACTCTGAAAGCTGACGTCCCTCATTTTGATGCTTGAGTTGTGACTATTTCCATTGTATAACCACGGTTTTGTATGGCTAAATATGCACCTTTTCGAACAAACTGTATATGTATGTTGTAAAATGATGTTACAGGAGTGTCATCGGAAGAATTCTGAGAAGGTTAGTGAAAAAATTAATATATTTTGGCGATGATAACGTTATAGCTCCCTTTGCCTTGAATTCATGCTCTACTAACGTTTGCACATGTGGTATGCTAACTTATCGATTTATTGTGTTTTCGCTGAAAAACGCTTAGAAAATCTGAAATATGGTCTGAAATCACAAGAACTGTGTCTTTCCATTGCTATGCTTTGTCTATTTTTATGAAATGTTTTATGATGAGTAAATTGGTCATACACGTTGCTCTATCTAGTAATTCTAGTCGATTTGTGATGGTCGGTGCAATTGTAAACTGTGATTTCTACCTGAAATATGCACTTTTTTCTAACAACACCTATCCTATACCATAAATATGTTATCAGACTGTCATCTGATGAGTTTTTTTCTTGGTTTGTTGCTATCAATATCTTAGTTTAGCCGAATTGGTGATAGCTAGTGGTGGAGAGAGAAAATGGTGGACAAAGAAAGATGGTGTATTTTGCTAACGTGGTTAGCTAATAGATTTACATATTGTGTCTTCCCTGTAAAACATTTTAAAAAACAGAAATGATGGGTTTATTCACAAGATCTGTATCTTTCATCTGGTGTCTTGGACTTGTGATTTAATGATATTTAGATGCTACTATTTACTTGTGAAGCTATGCTAGCGATGCTAATCAGTGTGGGGGGGGTGGGGGGTGATCCCGGATACGGGGTTGATACTCGTGAAAGGTTAACAATGTCTACACTGTATTTCTGATCAATTTGATGTTATTTTAAATGGACAAAAAAATGCTTTTCTTTCAAAAACAAGGACATTTCTAAGTGACCCCAAACTTTTGAACAGTAGTGTATATGTAAAGGTTTTAGCTCAGTGGGTTAACAGTCTTGTGGTGCACCAGAAGCCCAGGTTAGAAACCCCATTCAGTCAACATATATGTACATAGGCCTAATTAATGTGCTATATACAGTATGCAGGGTTGGGGAGTAACAGATGGTTACAAAAAATGGTAACTGTAATCCGTTACATTACCAGCTAAAATATTGTAATCAGATTACAGATACTTTTGAAAAACTAGATGATTACTTCGAGGATTACTTTTAAATTCAGCAAGGATGTTTAAGGAAAAGAATCTTTGACACTTCTCGGTTTTGTCAATGACATTCAAATCAGCATTGGGAAAAAATCAAATGTGTTTGATGGATCGCGGGAAAAGAGCAGGACTAGGCTTTTAAATAAGCTACAGTCCAAGCTATGTCTTCCAATGGTGTGACTGCTGTCGGCAGTATCACCAAATAAATATCACACCAATATCAAATAAATATTACAAATAATTTACAAGTAATAGCTATCCTTCAATTTCCTGTCATTGGTGTTAAAATGTATAAAAACCACCACTTTGAAAAAATGCAACATCCTTGCCAAATTTTTGGAATGGTTTTGAAAAGCACATGGTGAGTTGCACTCTCTCGTCATATGTTAACAATTTGATGATTAACTTGGTAATTTCATGCAAGGACTTCTTATGGCTAGGGGCAGTATTGAGTAGCTTGGATGAATAAGGTGCCCAGAGGTGCCCAGAGTAAACGGCCTGCTACTCAGTCCCAGTTGCTAATATATGCATATTATTAGTATATTTGGATGGAAAACACTCTGAAGTTTCTAAAAGTGTTTGAATGATGTCTGTGAGTATAACAGAACTCATATGACAGGCAAACCCCTGAGAAAAAATCCAACCAGGAAGCGGGAAATCTGAGGTTTTTCAACTCATTCCCTATTGAAGATACAGTGGGATATGGGTCATGTTGCACTTCCTAAGGCTTCCACTAGATGTCAACAGTCTATAGAACCTTGTTTGATGCTTCTACTGTGAAGTGGGGCATAATGAGAGAGGAATTAGTCAGAGGTCTGGCAGAATGCTTTGAGCTCCTGATGCTCGTTCACGTGAGAGCGAGCTCTGTTCCATTTGCTTTTCTGAAGACAAAGGAATTCTCCGTTTGGAACATTATTGAAGATTTATGTTAAAAACATCCTAAAGATTGATTCTGTACATCGTTTGACATGTTTCTACGGACTGTAACAGAACTTTTTGACATTTCGTCTGCTTCTAGTGAACGCGCTTCGTGACTTTGGATTTGTTTACAAAACGCGCTAACAAAAGTAGCTATTTGGACATAAATGATGGACATTATCGAACAAAACAAACATTTATTGTGGAAGTGGGATTCCTGGAAGTGCATTCTGATGAAGATCATCAAAGGTAAGTGAATATTTATCATGTTATTTCTGACTTCTGTTGACTGCACAATATGGCGAATATCTTCTTGGCTGGTTTGGGCTCTGAGCGCCGTACTCAGATTATTGCATGGTTTGCTTTGTCCGTAAAGCTTTTTTGAAATCTGACACAGCGGTTGCATTAAGGAGAAGTGGATCAAAAATTCCATGTATAACACTTGTATCTTTGATCAACGTTTATTATGAGTATTTCTGGAAATTGATGTGGCTCTCTGCAAAATCACTGGATGTTTTTGGAACTACTGAACATAACGCGCCAATGTATACTGAGATTTTTTGATATAAATATGAACTTTACCGAACAAAACATACATGTATTGTGTAACATGAAGTCCTATGAGTGTCATCTGATGAAGATCATCAAAGGTTAGTGATTCATTTTATCTCTATTTCTGCTTTTTGTGAATCCTGTCTTTGGCTGGAAAAATGGCTGTGTTTTTCTGTGACCTAACATAATCGTTTGTGGTGTTTTCGCTGTAAAGCCTTTTTGAAATCGGACACTGCGGTGGGATTAACAACAATATTACCTTTAAAATGGTATAAGATACTTGTATGTTTGAGGAATTTTAATTATGAGATTTCTGTTGTTTGAATTTGGCGCCCTGCACTTTCACTGGCTGTTGTCATATCGATCCCGTTAGCGGGATCTCAGCCATAATAAGTTATTAAGATGTGTCACTGGTGTTGTAATATAGTTTATACTAAGGGGAAAGGAAATTGGTTTAAATTATTGATGAAATTTCATGATTAAGTCATTTATTTATAATTTAAGAAGTGTGGTTTGAGCTACAGTGGCTGCCATCTTAGATATGCCATCTTGTCTGCAGATTTGTCACGATAACGCCAGTGACAATCAATAACACCACAAACTTTTTCCTCAACGTAATGTTTTATAAAACCTTCACAATTATATAAAAAATACTTCTTAGCATGTTATTGTTTCAATATTGTAATCGCATATCACTTGCAAGTATGCTTCAGAGATCTAGTCAGTTTACTTCTGGGAGGGTCACACGAGCAAGTGACGCTCCACATGTGGAGGAGCACCTGACTGTGTGAAAGTGGCAGATGTGAACTGGCTGCTAGTGAAGAAGCCGTCAGTAGCTAGAAAGCAATGGAGATTATCTCAGAGATGATAAGAGATGGACGCGACACAATAACAATAGCAAAGACAAACATATCTGAAGTAAAAGTGAAGAACAATACTAGAATAATCCCATGAACATGTTTTACTGCATACAAAATGTTCATATCAGTGTGATTAGGAAAACAGTTTAAGTTTATGTTCAATGTTAGTGTTTCTAATGTTCTAGTGGACATGTTTAAAATGTTTGTATGACAATTTTGTGTTATGAAAGAAACATTTTAGTCAATAGGCTTCATCTTTTGGTCTTAATCTTTGACCAATAATCCTCATTTTATTGTTCATATTAAATCAACCCATTTTATGAAATCTGAAATTATTTGTAATTAAAAATATGACTAATAAATTGATAACATTTGTTAGAAATAATCTTATGTTTGTCATTGGTTTCACATTGTGTCACTGGTGTTACATTGCGTCACTGCTATTACTATACTCGGCTCATGTGATTAATAAAATTTGGTGCGGTTTGATTTGTATGGCATATTGCAGTTGCCCAATTTAATTGAATATGGTTTTTGTATCGACCTAACTGTTGCTACATTCATTAGTAAACATTTTAAGGATATAATCATTCAATTCTGGTGACTCAACTTCAATTATTTCTAATGTTACAAAAAATAACTGTCAGACAATAGAACTTTACACGTACATGTTTAAAGTAAATTATTACTATTTCCAAACTATTTCTTAGTATTATCATTAACCTTTTCTTTCTTTGATTATATATGCAAATTAAAGACTGAAATTACATTCTAGAAAGCCTGAATTGTCATCTAAAATATAGGTAACACCAGTGACAAAAAAGGCAGCACAAGCATTTTTTTATGTAATGTAGTAAAATATATATACACTGCTCAAAAAAATAAAGGGAACACTTAAACAACACAATGTAACTCCAAGTCAATCACACTTCTGTGAAATCAAACTGTCCACTTAGGAAGCAACACTGATTGACAATACATTTCACATGCTGTTGTGCAAATGGAATAGACAACAGGTGGAAATTATAGGCAATTAGCAAGACACCCCCAATAAAGGAGTGGTTCTGCAGGTGGTGACCACAGACCACTTCTCAGTTCCTATGCTTCCTGGCTGATGTTTTGGGCACTTTTGAATGCTGGCGGTGCTTTCACTCTAGTGGTAGCATGAGACAGAGTCTACAACCCACACAAGTGGCTCAGGTAGTGCAGCTCATCCAGGATGGCACATCAATGCGAGCTGTGGCAAGAAGGTTTGCTGTGTCTGTCAGCGTAGTGTCCAGAGCATGGAGGCGCTACCAGGAGACAGGCCAGTACATCAGGAGACGTGGAGGAGGCCGTAGGAGGGCAACAACCCAGCAGCAGGACCGCTACCTCCCCCTTTGAGCAAGGAGGAGCAGGTGGAGCACTGCCAGAGCCCTGCAAAATGACCTCCAGCAGGCCACAAATGTGCATGTGTCTGCTCAAACGGTCAGAAACAGACTCCATGAGGGTGGTATGAGGGCCCGACGTCCACAGGTGGGGGTTGTGCTTACAGCCCAACACCGTGCAGGACGTTTGGCATTTGCCAGAGAACACCAAGATTGGCAAATTCGCCACTGGCGCCCTGTGCTCTTCACAGATGAAAGCAGGTTCACACTGAGCACATGAGCACATGTGACAGACGTGACAGAGTCTGGAGACGCCGTGGAGAATGTTCTGCTGCCTGCAACATCCTCCAGCATGACCGGTTTGGCGGTGGGTCAGTCATGGTGTGGGGTGGCATTTCTTTGGGGGGCCGCACAGCCCTCCATGTGCTCGCCAGAGGTAGCCTGACTGCCATTAGGTACCGAGATGAGATCCTCAGACCCCTTGTGAGACCATATGCTGGTGCGGTTGGCCCTGGGTTCCTCCTAATGCAAGACAATGCTAGACCTCATGTGGCTGGAGTGTGTCAGCAGTTCCTGCAAGCGGAAGGCATTGATGCTATGGACTGGCCTGCCCGTTCCCCAGACCTGAATCCAATTGAGCACATCTGGGACATCATGTCTCGCTCCATCCACCAACGCCACGTTGCACCACAGACTGTCCAGGAGTTGGCGGATGCTTTAGTCCAGGTCTGGGAGGAGATCCCTCAGGAGACCATCCGCCACCTCATCAGGAGCATGCCCAGGCGTTGTAGGGAGGTCATACAGGCACGTGGAGGCCACACACACTACTGAGCCTCATTTTGACTTGTTTTAAGGACATGACATCAAAGTTGGATCAGCCTGTAGTGTGGTTTTCCACTTTAATTTTGAGTGTGACTCCAAATCCAGACCTCCATGGGTTGATAAATTTGATTTCCATTGATCATTTTTGTGTGATTTTGTTGTCAGCACATTCAACTATGTAAAGAAAAAAGTATTTAATAAGAATATTTCATTCATTCAGATCTAGGATGTGTTATTTTAGTGTTCCCTTTATTTTTTTGAGCAGTGTATATATATATATGTTAAGCTGTCATTTATGTTGATTTATAATGTTAAGGGGTTAACTATTATCTGACTATAAGTTTTTATTTAAAAAAAATGTAAATGGGTAAAAGTTGGCTGTTCAAAAAGCCACCATTTTCATAGAATGACCCACATAGCGCATTGATGTGAATCACACTGCTGCTCTCTCATTTAGCTATTTGCGCCTTACGGATTGTGGTTGTTGTGGATAGCTGTTCACAAATCTAATTGTCTATTTGAACCCAATAATGGTTGAATTCAAGAAATTTAAGCTGCCTATCAATCATGATTTTTGAAACCAGTCGTTAGCCAGTGAAAAATGCGCTCTAGCAACAGCTGCATAGTGCGGATCCCCGCCTATGGAATAAAAGTGGGGCTTTTATTGCTCAATCTAATTCATGCTACATTTTTTAAAATCCATAGGCCTAATGGACACATGCTCAAACTCGCAAAATGTTGAAATCATTGCGTCATTGTAACATACATTTTTGTCTTCTTCTAATGCCTCTTAAGGGGAAAGTAATCTAAAAGTAACTGAATGTAATCAGATTACGTTACTGAGTTCGGGTAATCCAAAAGTTACTGATTACAATTTTGGACATGTAACTAGTAACTGTAACCGATTACACTTAGAAAGCAACCCTGACAGTATATTACATTGCATAACAGAGGAATTGATTAAACATCTGTGCGTGTGTTTGTGTGTGTGCATACACGCTTGTGTGTGTGCATACATGCTTGCGTGTGTGCATGCCTGGGTGTGGCAGGTCAATAACAATGTCCATATGGCGTTGCAATACATCATAAGACTTATTTGTGTTATGATACACAATGAGGTGATTAATGCTAAACTTCCACAATGTATACTGAACAAAATATAAATGCAACATGCAACGTGGGCCTGCGAGGGCATAGGCCCACACACGGGAGCCAGGCCGATCCACTGGGGAGCCAGGCCCAACCAATCAGAATGAGTTTTTCCCTACAAAAGGGCTTTATTAAAGACAGAAATACACCTGAGCACCCCCTTCCCCCCTCTGGAGATCCCGCAGGTAAATAAGCCAGATGCAGAGGTCCTGGGCTGGCGTGGTTACACGTGGTCTGTGGTTGTGAGGCCGGTTGGACGTACTGCCAAATTCTCTAAAACAACTTTGGAAGTGACTTATGGTAGAGAAATTAACATTCAATTCTTTGGCAACAACTCTGGTGGAAATTCCTGCAGTCAGCATGCCAATTGCACTCTCCCTCAACTTGAGATATCTGTGGCATTGTGTTATGTGACAAAATTGCACATTTTAGAGTGGCCTTTTATTGTCCCCAGCACAAGGTGCACCTGCGTAATGATCATGCTGTTTGATCAGCTTCTTGATATGCCACACCTGTCAGGTGGATGGATTATCTTGACAACGGATAAAATGCTCACTAACAGGGATGTAAACAAATTTGTGCACAAAATTTGAGAGAAAAAATATTTTTGTGCGTATGGAAAATTTCTGGGATCTTTTATTTCAGCTCATGAAACATGGGACCAGCACTTTACATGTTGCGTTTATATTTTTGTTCAGTATAATTTGGTTCAAACTCCCTCATGCCACATCAACAACTTTTTCAATAAACCAAGACTGATAACGTGACATGGCATCATTCGGCATCTGTATGATTTATGTTATCGTTATATAATTCAATTTCTCCATAGCACAACATATCTTTATGTTGACAATGGTGTTGGAAACTGTCCGATACCCAGCCCTCACATCTGCTGTTCAATGACAAATACCATAGCCATCTGACACCACAGCAGAAAACAGACAGTTAAGCAAAACAAAACAGGCACATACACACATTCATGAACATACACAACTTACAATAGCTACACTGATGTCTTGTGAGAATGAGATCTATTTCATGTATGCAATATTAACTGGGTGCTATGAAATCAGCTCTGGGCAAGCTGTGTGCTGTTTAGAACCTAAAAGCGTTCTTCTGCTTTGAAGAACCCTTTCGGGGTCCAGGTAGAACCCTTTTATGTTCCATCTAGAACCCTTTCCACAGAGGGGTTCAACATGGAACCAAAAATTGTGTTTTACCAGGAACCAAAAAGGGTTCTTCTATGGGGAACCCCCATAGCACACTTTTTTTCTAAGAGTGTATCAATGTTATGAGCCAGTGGTCAAATGATATGCAATGCCATTGTTTTCAGCAGAAATACTCATCACTCCTATTGCCAGGATTGAGTTGTGAGAAATTAATAGATCATGTCGAAATAAAACCTTTAACCTGTTTGTTGTCCCTGCATATACAATGGCAAGAAAAAGTATGTGTACCCTTTGGAATTATCTAGATTTCTGCGTAAGTCAGTCATGAAATTTGATCTGATCTTCATCTTAGTCACAACAATAGACAAACACAGTGTGCTTAAACTAATAACACACAAATTATTGTATTGTCTATATTGAATACATAATTTAAACATTCACAGTGTAGGTTGGAAAAAGTATGTGAACCCCTAGGCTAATCACTTCTCCAAAAGCTAATTGGAGTCAGGAGTCAGCTAACCTGGAGTCCAATCAGTGAGACGAGATTGGAGACGTTGGTTTGAGCTGCCTTGCCCTATAAAAAACACTCACAAACTTTGAGTTTGCTATTCACAAGAAGCATTGTCTGATGTGAACCATGCCTCGAACAAAAGAGATCTCAGAAGACCTAAGATTAAGAATTGTTAACTTGAATGAAGCTGGAAAGGGTTACAAAAGTATCTCTAAAATCCTCATCATCAAACTGTCTATAAATGGAGAAAGTTCAGCACTGTTGCTACTCTCCCTAGCAGTGGCCGTTCTGCAAAGATGACTGCAAGAGCACAGTGCATAATGCTCAGTGAGGTTAAGAATCCTAGAGTATCAGCTAAAGACTTACAGATCTCTGGAACATGCTAACGTCTCTGACGAGTCTACGATATGTAAACCACTAAACAAGAAGGGTGTACATGGGAGGACACCACAGAAGAAGCCACTGCTGTCCAAAAAAAACTTTGCTGCACGTCTGAAGTTTGCAAAAGTGCACCTGGATGTTCCACAGCGCTACTGGAAAAATATTCTGTGGACAGATGAAACTACAGTTGATTTGTTTGGAAGGAACACACAACACTATGTGTGGAGAAAAAAAGGCACAACACACCAACTTCAAAACCTCATCCCAACTGTAAAGTATGGTGGAGGGAGCATCATGGTTTGGGGCTGCTTTGCTGCCTCAGGGAGTGGCCTAGTCAGAGTCCTGACCTCAACCCGGTTTAAAATGCTGTGGCATGACCGGTTCACACCAGACATCCTAAGAATATTGCTGAACTGAAACAGTTTTGTAAAGATGAATGGTCCAAAATTTCTCCTGACCTTTGTGCAGGTCTGATCCGCAACTACAGAAAACATTTGGTTGAGGTTATTGCTGCCAAAGGAGGGTCAACCAGTTATTAAATCCAAGGGTTCACATACTTTTTCCACCCTACACTGTGTACACCGTGTGTTCAATAAAGACATGAAAACGTATAGTTGTTAGTTTAAGCAGAATATGTTTGTCTATTGTTGTGACTTAGATGAAGATCAGATCAAATTTTATGCAAAAATCCAGGTAATTCCAAAGGGTTCACATACTTTTTCTTGCCACTGTACTATTGCAAACTAGTTTTATATGGCACATACACTGTACAGTAGAGTGCTTTGACGCTGATAATGAAGCATTTCACTACACACGCAATAACATCTGCTCAACACGTGCATGTGACCAATAAAATTAGATTAGATTTTGATATTTACACTGTAAGTAAGCTGCAGTCAGACCACAGCTTACTCACACAATACTGTGTGTAGCATATCTCATTGTGAAAACATGCTGAGATAAGAAGTTTATCAGCCTCATGTTTCTACCATCTGGGATCTATCTACAGCTACTGTATCTCTCTATCCTCCGCTACTCTGGCTCTCTCTCTCTTTCTCCTCTCCGTCTTCCTGTCAGTCCCTCTCTTTCTCTCTGTGCCCTCCCTCGCTATTTCTCTCATGCTCTATATATTTTTTTTGTGATGTGCGTCAGCAGAACTGTTGTCTGTGGTAGTCACGCTTGTTTAGACTCTTTTTAACCCAGGACAGACAGGTGCATGGCGGCATGCTCTATCTCAGACATATGCAAGCACACACACACGCGCACACACTCATTCGAGCAACTACACACATATGCACTTACGCACAAACACAAAAACACACAGACATATGAAAGCACACACACACACACAGCCCGCAGAGAAAGGGAGATTTCTGACCCTTCATTTTTTCTCAGTTATGACATTTCAGGTCATCAAAGTGTAACATGCTGTTCATATCTAGCCATTGATGTGAAGTCTCCTCTCCCTCCCTCTCTTTCTCTTTCTCTCCCACTTTTGCCAGATTTTTTTTGCTTTCTCTCTCACACATGTTTGAATATTCAAAGGTATTGAAAACCTACTGCTTGGATTAATGAGAGCCGGTCTACCACAATTTGTTGCAACCAATTTAATGCCCTGCACATTACAACATACCCAGTTAGCACATAATGTTCTGAGAACCATATGTTTCTTTGAGCATGGTGAGAGCCTGGTTGTCCTATGGTTATTTTGCATACAACCTTCCCACAACTTTCTGGGAATGGTGCAGGATAGTTGCTTGGCTTTGGAACATTCTCAGTACATTTAAGGAACTTGACAAAAAACTTTATTTTCTTGGTATTTCATTACTTTAACAGAACGTTTCCTAAACGTTTAAACATGGTTACATTTAATGTCAATTTTAGTTATATTAACATTCTCCAACTGGTTTGACATTGGAAATGTTCTCAAATAGTTCAGAAATGTTAACATACAATGTTATTCTGTGAGAATTTCAGTACTTCAGCATAACGTTTCCTCCAGTTTTCCTCATGGTCCTATTTAAAGTAATATTTTCCACAAAAATCACAAGATAACTTGTTTAACGTTCAGAGAATGTTCTAAAAATGTTATTTAAACATATATATTCCATTCTCAGAATCAACAAAACTCTCTCTAAGTGAGTCTCTAAGTGTGTTCAGGTGTGTTGACCGCGCCCACTAATTGGCCATACCTGATCTTAAAACCAACTAAACGAAACTAAATAGAATCGAAAATGGAATCTACTTAATCCCCAAAAGTAAATACAGGAGTTATCACGGGAGGGCAATAACTAGTAATGCTGCATACTCAAAGAAAGGTTCAAATATCACCTTTCTGGTAAAAAATAATAATAAATTGCAGAGGTGTAGTCACTTTTGAGGACACAAGCTCAACTACACAGTACAAATATGATAAAAATATGTAAATATAATATTTTAAATTATGTATTTCGTATTCAACAAAACTGTATGAATAAGGTTTGAAATGACTTACATTATATGCTTTATAAATATAGTATAATCAAATTATAAAATGACTAACTATAAGATTTCACCTTCCTTATAACTGTAAAATACATATGGACACAGAACTTAGGAACTTGCCTTTCGTCTCATATCAATCTTGTCCATCTATAACAAACAGAAAGTGTTTTTTGTTTAAAATCTATTAAATACTTTAGATGAACGGCTATAAAACGATCTCTGAATGTGCTACAGTGATGAAACCACTCTCTCCTGCTGTGTTATGATATAAGGATAGCAGGCATGTGCTTTGTCAGTGGCTGTGACATAGCCAGAAGTTGATGAACAGTCGGAAGAGGTAATGAAATGATAGGAGGGATATCCCAGTTGCATGTGGTTTCAGATTTCCGATCCACACAGGCTCAAAAAATATACTACTCTGTCAGTGGGAACCAGGGCTTTCAATTTACGGTGTCAACAGATTGATTTATAAGCAAAAATGTCAGTCGAAACCGGTATGAGAACCACGCAGGTCCCCTACACAAGGGACTTTTCCTTTGAAATGGTGTCTCAAATCAAATCAAATCAAATGTTATTCGACACATGAGCCGAATACAACAGGTCACCTTACAATGAAATTACTTACGAGCCCCTAACCAACAATGCAGTTAAACAATATATGGATAAGAACAAGAGATAAAAGTAACAAGTAACCAGCAGTAAAATAACAATAGCAAGATTATATACAGGGGGGTACCAATACAGAGTCAATGTACGGGTGCACCGGTTAGTTGAGGTAGTATGTACATGTAGGTAGAGTAATTAAAGTGACTATGCATAGATGACAATGCCGAGCAGTTTCCATACTAGGTGCAGCTGTAGAACCTTTTGAGGATCTGGGGACCCATGTCAAATCTTTTCAGTCTTCTGAGGGGGAATAGGTTTTGTCGTGCCCTCTTCACGAGTGTCTTGGTGTGCTTGGACCATGTTAGTTTCTTGTTAATGTGGACGCCAAGGAACTTGAAGCGCTCAACCTGCTCCACCGCAGCCCCGTCGATGAGAATGGGGGCGTGCTCGGTCCTCTTTTTCCTGTAGTCTACAATCATCTCCTTTGTCTTAATCACGTTGACGGAGAGGTTGTTATCCTGACACCACACGGCCAGGCCTCTGACCTCCTCCCTATAGGCTCTCATCGTTGTCGGTGATCAGGCCTACCACTGTTGTGTCATTGGAAAATGTAATGATGGTGTTGGAGTCGTGCCTGGCCGTGCAGTCATGAGTGAACAGAGAGTACAGAAGGGGACTGAGCATGCACCCCTGAGGGGCCCCTGTGTTGAGGATCAGTGTGGCTGATGTGTTGTTACCTACCCTTACCACCTGGGGGCAGCCGTCAGGAAGTCCAGGATCCAGTTGCAGAGGGAGTTGTTTAGTCCCAGGGTCCTTAGCTTATTGATGAGCTATGAGGGCACTATGGTGTTGAATGCTGAGCTGTAGTCAATTAATAGCATTCTCACATAGGTGTTCCTTTTGGCCAGGTGGGGAAGGGCAGTGTGGAGTGCAATAGAGATTGCATCATCTGTGGATCTGTTGGGGCAGTATGCAAATTGGAGTGGGTCTAGGGATTCTGGGATGATGGTGTTGATGTGAGCCATGACCAGCCTTTCAAAGAACTTCATGGCTACAGACGTGATTGCTATGGGTCGGTAGTCATTTAGGCAGGTTACCTTAGTGTTCCTGGGCACAGGCACTATGGTGGTCTGCTTAAAACATGTTGGAACTACAGACTCGGACAGGGAGAGGTTGAAAATGTCAGTGAAGACACTTGCCAGTTGGTCAGTGCATGCTCGCAGTACGCGTCCTGGTAATCCGTCTGGCCCTATGGCCTTGTGAATGTTGACTTGTTTAAATGTCTTACTCACATCGCCTGCGGAGAGGGTGATCACACAGTCTTCCGGAACAGCTGGTGCGCTCATGCCTGTTTCAGTGTTATTTTCCTCGAAGCGAACATAGAAGTAGTTTAGCTCGTCTCGTTGGCTCGTGTCACTGGGCAGATCTCGGCTGTGCTTCCCTTTGTAGTCTGTAAGGGTTGTCATGCCCTGCCGCATCCGACAAACATCCGAGCCGGTGTAGTATGATTCGATCTTAGCCCTGTATTGATGCTTTGCCTGTTTGATAGTTCGTCGGAAGGCATAGCGGGATTTCTTATAAGCTTCATGGTTAGAGTCTCGCTCCTTGAAAGCGGCAGCTCTAGCCTTTAGCTCAGTGTGGATGCTGCCTGTAATCCATGGCTTCTGGTTGAGGTATGTTCGTACGGTCACTGTCAGTAAGACGTCATCGATGCAATTATTGATGACGCCAATGACTGATGTGGTGTACTCTTCAATGCCATCTGTGCTAGCAAAACAGTCCTATAGCTTAGCATCTGCTTCATCTGACCACTTTTTTATTGATCTAGTCACTGGTGCACTGGTAATTTTTGCTTGTAAGTAGGAATCAGGAGGATAGAATTATGGTCATATTTGCCAAATGGAGGGCGAGGGAGCGCTTTCTATGCGTCTCTATGTGTGGAGTATAGGTGGTCCAGAGTTATTTTTCCTCAGGTTACACATTTAACATGCTGATTTAAATTTGGAAAAACAGATTTAAGTTTCCCTGCATTAAGACTCCGGCTACTAGGAGTGCCTCTGGGTGAGTGTTTTCTTGTTTGTTTATGGTGGAATTCAGCTCATTCAATGCTGTCTTAGTGCCAGCCTCTGACTGTGGTGGTATGTAAACAGCTACGAAGAATACAGATCAAAACTCTCTCGGTAGGTAGTGTGGTCTACAGCTTATCGTGAGATACTCTACCTCAGGCGAGCAAAAGCTCGAGACTTCCTTAGATATCGTGCACCAGCTGTTGTTAACAAAAATACATAGTCCGCCGCCCCTTGTCTTACCAGAAGCCGCTGTTCTATCCTGCCGGTACATCGTATAACCAGCCAGCTGTATGTTGATATTGTCGTTGTTCAGCCACGACTCCATGAAGCATAAGATGTTACAGTTTTTAATGTTCCGTTGGTAGTTTAATCTTCCGCGTAACTCATCTATTTTATTCTCCAAAGATTGCACGTTTGCTAGCAGAATGGAGGGAAGTGGTGGTTTATTCGATCGCCTACGAATTCTCAGAAGGCAGCCCGCAACTTCGGCCCCTCTTTCTCCGCCTCTTCTTCACGCATATCACGGGGATTGGGGCCTGTTTCCAAGGAAGCAGTATATCCTTCGCGTCGGGGAAGTCGTGAAAGGAAAAAAGGATTCTGCTAGTCCGTGGTGAGTAATCGCAGTCCTGATGTCTAAAAGGTTTTTTCGGTCATAAAAGACGGTAGCGGCAACATTATGTACAAAATAAGTTAAAAAATTGTTACAAACAACGCAAATAAACGAACCAGAAAACACAATCGGCTGTGGGCACGTAAAACATCTGCCTTCTTCTCCTGCGCCATCTTAATTTTTCTGTTTGAATAGACAAAAATGAACAGATTTGTATGAGTTAAAAAAACATGGCATGCTAGCGCCATCCTGGTGGCGCAGTGGACTAATTCCTTGGATAGAGAACAGAATTTCATAGGTTGTAATCTCACGGATGCCGTGCCGCAATAAAAAATATGTGTTTGCATGAATAATGCCTAAGCATATTAATTTCCATATGTGCTATCTGTGCTTAGATTTATTAGAAGTCTGTTCCCACAACATTATTTATACTGAACAAAAAAGATGTTCCCAGAACGTTATTTATACTGAACAAAAATATAAACACAACATGTAAAGTGCTGGTCCCATGTTTTATGAGCTGAAATAAAATATCCCAGAAATTTGCCTTACGCACAAAAAGCTTATATCTCTCAAATTGTTTGCACAAATTTGTTTACCTCCCTGTTAGTGAGCATTTCTACTTTGCCAAGAAAACCCATCCACCTGACAGGTATGGCATATAAAGAAGCTGATTAAACAGAAGGATCATTACATAGGTGTACCTTGTGCTGGGGACAATAAAAGGCCACTCTAAAATGTGCAGTTTTGTCACACAACACAATGCCACAGATGTCTTAAGTTTTGAGGGAGCATGCAATTGGCATGCTGACTGCAGGAATGTCCACCAGAGCTGTTGCCTTTCATGACTAATGTTCATTTCTCTACCATAAGCTGCCTCCAATGTCGTTTTAAAGAACTCTGGCCTCACAACTGCAGACCATGTGTATGGCGGTGTGTGGCCAAGCAGTTTGCTGATGTCAACATTGTAAACAGAGTGCCCTATGGTGGCGGTGAGGTTATGGTATGGGCAGGCATAATCTACAGACAAGAACACTACTGCATTTTATCAATGACAATTTGAATGCACAGAGATACCGTGGACAAGAACTTGAGGTCCTTTGTCGTGCCATTTATCCGCCACCATCACTTCATGTTTCAGAATGATAATGCACGGCCCCATGTTGCAAGGATCTGTACACAATTCCTGGAAGCTGAAAATGTCCCAGTTCTTCCACGGCCTGCATACTCAGCATTTATGTCACCCATTGAGCATGTTAGGGATGCTCTGGATTGACGTGTACGGCTGCGGGTTCCAGTTCCCGCCAATATCCAGCAGCTTCGCACAGCCATTGAAGAAGAGTGGGATAACATTCCACAGTCCACAATCAACAGCCTGATCAACTCTACGCGAAGGAGATGTGTCGCACTGCATGAAGCAAATGGTGGTCACACCAGATACTGACTGGTTGTCTGATGCACTTTCCCTACCTTTTTTAAGGTATCTGTGACCACAGATGCATATCTGTATTTCCAGTCATGTGAAATACATAGATTAGGGCCTAATGAATTATTTAAATTGACTGATTTCCTTATATGAACTGTAACTTAGTCCAATTTTTTATATTGATGCCTGTTGCATTTATATTTTTGTTCAGTATATATCACTTAGCTTTTACTGAGCTTTAAGAGTTGGACATGTTGTGTGCATGAACTAGAAAGACTTTAGATGTGAATTAATGGAATGATGGGTAGAGCACATCCCAATTCAGGTAGAGAGACTAGCAAGGCTTTTCTTCCTCTGTCCCCTGTTGCTTAAAGAGGGGGTAGCCGATTTGACAAGGCGGCATTGACACTTTTCATCACCACCTTCCCTCTTTAGGCAGAAATCTGTACCCTGGCCGGATGCCAGAGTATACTGTAAACACGAGTCTTTCTCCAACGCCATAATGCTCAACAGGCCTAGGACACTGGCTGTGGTTGCTATGGCACATGGGTGTTGTAAGGTGTGAGGGAGGTATGTGGATGGAGAAGGAAGCCCACTTTTTCTAAGGCAATTTTGCTGTCAGATCACGCCCCTATGGTTTTTAATAAGTGGGCATGCTGGTGAGTATGGGATCTGCTATGAAATAATATTGTCACAAATTGATTTATCAATGTGTACGTATATATAGCACCAATCTGCCAGGTAGGTTCCTCCAACAATGTATCATAAATCAATTGCTGACCTGAGACTAAAACATTTTGCTAATGCATTTCTTTTGAGAAATCCAATGTCAATCACATACATCCCTCTTATTGCTCTAAGAAATGATCCTAACTGATTGTAATTTTTTTTCTCTTTTGGTGTTGTCTAACTTGTCTAGTCCTCAAGGGATTGTCATACAGTACATTTAAAGGACACTAATTGTCAGCCATGGCCCTTCCCTGGATATAGTGTTCTCTCTCAACTCATCTTTTCCCCCTTGATCCTGCACATTGCAAACAAGTCTGGACAGCTTGTATCTCATCTCCGCTGAATAAACACATGCAGGAAATTAATGTGGTTTCCAGTGATTCACTCCATACTGGAAGGATTTATTGTCAAAGAAAGCACAGCTTTGGTCTCACATGTTTACTATTGTCTCTAACTTGAACAGATACACATCTCATTTTGATTATTTACATAAATATCTCAAGCTTCCGACTTATTACTAGCTTTCTAACATTCAGAACATTTCTGATATACATTTCTGCTTATATCTCACCGTCATGATTAACTTCCCTCAATTTCCCAGAACTGCTTGCTTGGTTAAAATGACAGTATGAGCCCTCCCTGTATGCTGTTTTCATGTGTTTCTCCCTTGGTCTGCTTTCTTTCTTAGTCGAAAGTCAAAAGACCTGGGGGCATCTGCTTTAACCATGTGAGACAGCTGGTTATTGACTGTCTGTGGGAGTAATGAGTTTTACCTTTAGCTGAACCATAAAGGCTTGTGCCTGCTTACGGGCATTCCTGCTCCTCTCCACCAATCACCCCCTTTCACTCCACCCCCCCCCCCCCTCACTATCCATCCCTCCCCCCAAGGACAGTTATTTTCCACACTTCTAACTATGCCACAGCAACAAAGACCAACACAAACAATCAAACAACACATCTCACCCAGATGTTTTTTTAAAATTATTTTAAGACCTCTATTACTGGTATTAGTAATCACATGAATTGCATGGTATTACTGTTCAGGACCTTCAAGAGTCACAACGATGTTGAAGTAAATTCTATCTACTGTACATGTGTATTAGCATATTGATAACCAATGTATTTTTTTTTTTTTTAACTGTACATATCCTGATGACATCCTTACAAGGGTCAAGCAGTGCACTATGTGTCATCAAGGCTAAAGTTTGAAACAGAGAAAAAAATATTCAGTATGGGCTGTTTTCCCTTGACTAAAAGATGACAGTTAAGATAATGTCCCTTGAAGTGTGGGCATGATGTAGTGGCCCACTACATCTAGAGCTATGACAGTGTATAACCTACACATGACACCTTCAAATACCATGCACATAAATTTGAGTCATGACGTTCAATCCAGTCTTGTGATTTTTTACATACCATTGATTACTTGAACTACACTTTGTTACAATAAGTGGATTTGCATTATGTGTTGATACTTGTCAGTGATGTATTAGACAGTCTAAAGATTGCTAGAGACGGACTGGTTATAGGGCAGTTCTGGCAGTGCAAAATGGGTTGGTCCATCTTTTGCCCAGGTCTAAATTGGGGGTTATGAGCAGAATAACCCTAATTTGTTTTATAATGGTGGCCTCAAGGGGAAAAAATGGGCCAGTGTAGGAGCCCCAAATGGGGCAGTGTGTTCGAAATGCCTGGGCCATTTTCTGGTCCCATTCTGTCCCTGAAGATTTCTCATCTCATGTGTTCACTCTTATAGTCACAAACATGACCATACTTTGAAACGAAGTAGGGAGGTTCACTGTCTCGCTGTTCATTTGAAGGCATGATTGATGGTAAACAGTTGTTCATTTGAAGGCTGTATGTACTTTGTTTCATTGGTCATTTGTTTTCTGCTACAACATTTGCTTCAACACAACGTGCTCTTGGTGATCTTTAAACTTTTTATTGCATTGGAAATATCTATACTATAACTGAACAATTAATGTATGCTTTATGTGCTGTGTGTGTCAGTAGGCCATTACAAAGATCAGATTTTGTCCAAATCCCTCTCTCACCTGCTTACTGTGTTTCAGTTATGTGGGAAAAGTTACTTTTTTTGCTGTTACCTAGGGTAGTTTTCCATAATTGATCTGTATTTTCCACTTTTGCAATAACAGTATCTACAATAACATTTCATAACGTGCTTCGTTTTGGCTATTTTTGAGTTGTAGGCCTATTCCTTAAAGATGCAATCCACAGTAAGGGAAACAGCACTACTGTCTGCCCCACAGCCACAGTTATTTGTTTTTGTTTTGTTGGCAAAGTGGAGGTGAGGAGCGTTGCCCAACGTGGTAAAAAAAAAAGATTCTGCACTTCTATCACACATGCAATGATGTCTGAGGGGAAAATGATGTTTGCTGTTTGCAGTAACTTCTTTGATGTTGTAATATCGCAAACGGACGTGGCAGTTTCACCATTAAGGATTCTAGCTTTAAAATCTTAGCTTTTCGAAAATGGTTGCAATTCTATTGGCCAGAATTCTTAAGTTTACAGTATGTGAGTGTCATGCACTGATTAGCAGTTGGCATCACCAAGCCTTCCCATGATGCACTAGGCAGGGCTGGGCTGGCTAACAGGTGGCTCGTGGGTGACTCCGATCCCTCTCCCCTACAGAGTCCTCCCACCCAATGCTAATTGCTAACGCATTGCAATAGCATTAGGAGTCCGCTAACAATCATTAGCACAATAGGCTTGGGAATCAGCCATGTGATCGATAATGAGAAAGAGACAGATAGAGAGAGAGATAGAGCTAGGGGAGAGAAGTGGAAGGGAGAAATCAATAATACCTTCATAATCCATAAGGGCTATAATCCATTGAAAATGAGGACAATACTGGAAAAATGTCAAAGTCCAATACTAATAGGATTAGACGTTTCAACTCCATTGCTGTAAAGGCTGTGTTCGTTCAGCCATTTGGGCCGCACAGTATCAAGTCTGTACATGTAGGCCTGTTTGTTGACTAAACAGCTTGTTCCAATTACTGTTGTTGCTCGGTGCTAGATAGGTGGACAAGGTATGTTTGTTAGGGAGACGACAGATGCTTTTCATTTGGCTAGAGATTTGGTGTCGGCCATCTTGTAATTGATCTGTTTTTCTGTTGTGCTAAATAGAAAGACGGAGGAAGTGGAGGCCATAGCAAAGTGGGGGAAATCTTATCCTTGATAAAAGTGACCTCTATCATAAGAACCGGAGTCCTAGTTCCTAGTTCCAGTTAGTTGGCAGTTCAGAGAAGAGGAAAGAATCCTTATTGTGGTTCTTAGCGGAGGTAGCTAGCAGAGCTAGTTCCCTGAGAAACCTAAACATCTGTTGTCTGTGAGGGGAGGCGAAGGATAGAGGGGTGGCTGTGGACCCGGCGACACTGCAGCCTGCACTGCAGTCTAATTGGTAGGATGTGTGAGGAGGAGAAGGAGGGGTGTTTGGGTGGGCGGCCGAGGAGGAAGAGGGACAGGCCACCACATTCCCACAGAATGAGTCCAAAATAAAAGAACAAAAAGCAGAGAAGAGGAGTGATTTATGCAGTGAGTGCACCCTCCTCCCTGCCCCTTCCCCACTTCCCTGGGTCTATACACCCCCCCCCCCCCCCCCCCCCCCCCCCTAGCTAAACCTATCTTCATCTGTAATTTAGATTAATTTCTTCCATATTTTCTCCCCCGGATTAGTTGTTTACCATTCCCCGTTGTTGTTTGATGTTCTCGTTATTTAATTCACCTCCCCCTCCTCTAAAATCAAGTTCCAGGTTAGACCCTTTTTTCGTGTCCCCCTGATCTGTATTGATTTTTGTCTTGTACCCATTTTCAAGGTACAATGAGTGATATTGTAAATGAGGAAATAAGGAACGGCTGTAGTTGATAGGGATGTGACATGGCACGTTTTCAACCTTGCACTATTAAGTGGTTTCAGTGGCCAGGAGTTTCAGTACCGATTAGAGCAACTGCAAATTACTCTTAATGAGGAGCAGATTTGAATGGTGGTTATGTTGTGTCTGTTAGGAAAGGGCAAGAAGGAAGTAGATAAAAGAACTGACTCATTGACATTTTGTTATGGAGTCAAGCATACATGAACACATTCCCACTGATGTGCTGGTAACTGAACCCATTTGTTTCAATCAAGACAGGATAATATGCCAAAAGAATGACTCACACAACTTGGGTAACAACTTAGGATTCTTGTCTTCTTTGAAGCCAGTGAGTGTCTCACGATCTGTCCTCCTCCATTTTGAACCACAATGTCATTCTTCTTCAGCTGTGTTTTAAGGAGGACTACACCTGAAACGATGTATTGCCACCCACTACTGGATGCGTGAAATAAAAAAAGGGGGAAAGTCTAAATGGAAAAGGGAAATAAACTCACGTTTAATCCACTCAAACATCTGAAAACAAAATACAAAACTAAAAACAACGACCCTTAGTCCTTCAGAATACACTCAGAGCCCTACTCAGATCTGGTGACCTAAGAGGACAGAGCTGCTGCTCTGGTCAGTAGACCATGCAGCTCCTCACCGGTTACATCCTTCATTCCCAAGAAACGTTCAGCTGCAGATGCGATGACATCGATCTTTCTGTAGTTCTTATTTGATTCAGTGCAGTTTATTACCATAGCAATAAATGCCCAAAAATGTATTTTCTTCACGAGAAGGGTATCTGGATCCTGCACTGGAGTGCGGTGTATTCACGGCAACAGAACCACTAGAACATCCTTTAACTTTACTCGCTGTCTCTGCATAGGAGACGCGCTGGAGCTCTTATCCTAGCCATCTCTGCCTCCTTCACCCTTACAGGACATTCAGAGAGCTCATGTACATGATTCCCACCACAATTGCAACATTCCACATCATCATCTTCTGCAGCAAAATAATTACTCAAGTCACACTCTTTGCAAACACTTGACACATGTCAAAATTATTTGCAGTTGAAACACTGCAGTAACCTGGGGACAAATGCCCTCTCAGGGTAACCCACATATCCCATCTTGACAAATGTAGGGAGCGATATCAAAAAACACTAACGCAGACGTACTCTCTATCTTCTTTCCATTGAACATACGCATCAATCGTCGACCCCCAACTACTCCAGGAATTTTCATCTTGATCTTCAGCCCCAACTTCCACAGACACTCCAGAAATCACGCCCCGGATTGGTGCACTGCTCCGAAAATCGAAAGCAGTCTCCTCTTTCTCCTTGATTCTGGTGAGGCGCAACACACACTCCTTTTGTTCTGCCGACACACAAAAAATAAACAAAATTCCACTTCTGGTCACCCTCACTGGTCACCCTCACAAATTGGCAGCATCAAACGGATCTCCCAGGTACTGTACATCTTCTTATCCTGAAACTGCACTCCTACTAAAACTGCACTTCCTGACGGGCCATCCTCAGGTGGCAAGAGTAGGCAACAACACGTCTGCCACGCTGATCCTTAACACTGGGGCCCCTCAGGGGTGTGTACTTAGTCCCTCCTGTATTCTCTGTTCACCCACGACTGCGTGGCCAAACACGACTCCAACACCATCGTTAAGGTTGCTGACGACACAGATCACCGAAAAGGATGAGACGGCCTATAGGTAGGAGGTCAGAGAACTGGCAGTGTGGTGCCAACAACCTCTCCCTCAATGTGAGCAAGACAAAGGAGCTGATCGTGGACTACAGGAAAAGGAGGGCCGAACAGGCCCCCATTAACATCGACAGGGCTGTAGTGGAGCGGGTCGAGAGCTTCAAGTTCTTGGTGTCCACATCACCAACAAACTATCATGGTCCAAACATACCAAGACAGTCGTGAAGAGGGCACGACAAAACCTTTTCCCCCTCAGGAGACTAAATAGATTTGGCATGGGTCCCCAGATCCTCAAAAAGTTTTACAGCTGGACCATCGAGAGCATCCTGACTGGTTGCATCACCGCCTGGTATGGCAACTGCTTGGCATCTGACCGTAATGCGCTACAGAGGGTAGTGCGAACAGCCCAGAACATCACTGGGGCCAAGCTTCCTACCATCCAGGACCTATATAATAGGCGGTGTCAGAGGAAAGCCCATAAAATTGTCAGAGACTCCAGTCACCCAAGTTATAGACTGTTTCCTCTGCTACCGCACGGCAAGCAGTACCGGAGCACCAAGTCTAGGACCAAAAGGCTCCTCAACAGCTTCTACCCCCAAGCCATAGGGCTGCTGAACAATTTATAATATCGCCACCGGACCATTTACATTGACCCCCCCCTTCTTTTTTACACTGCTGCTACTCGCTGTTGTTTGTTACCTATGCATAGTCACTTCGCCCCCACCTACATGTACAGATTACCTCAACTAGCCTGTACCCCCGCATACTGACTCAGTACCAGTGCCCCCTGTATATAGCCTTGTTATTGTTATTCATATGGTGTTACTTTTTATTATTACTTTTTATTTTAGTCCACTTGGTAAATATTTTCTTCTTCTTGAACTGCACTGTTGGTTAAGGGCTTGTAAGTAAGCATTTAACAGTAAAGTCTGCAATTGTTGTCTTCGGCGCAAGTGACAAATAAAGTTTGATTTGATTTACTACAAAACTGTGAAGAAGTTGTGCCATGAGCAGTAGGCATACTAGACAGCCTTTTAACTGCAATTTTAGCTCTCTTAATCCGTCATTTAGCGACTGTAGTCTATGCAGTATTCTCATCAGCTTCATTCTCACTCATCTTTGCCAACACCATCAGTTTCAAACTCGGTATCCGCTTCCGCCATTTTCTGAGAGTTCAACCACCCACACCGCTATCCGGGATCCTTGGAACATCCAAATATTGCATAGCTGGCCACCACCGTGTCATGTGACTTCTCGCGACCTATATAGAAAGGTCATCGAGTCACAGCTTACATAAAATATGATTATGGCTCGATGATTTGAACATTTACAACTAGCTTTGGGAGAAGACGCATATTAGATTCAGGTACAGGTACGTGTAACAGGTCCAAACCTGCTTCACATATAAACCATCCTATGTTGATTTGAAAATGAGTGAGTGGGTGCGTCACTTTAACCATAGAGGGATAAAATATGGCCAATGCAAATGAATATCTAGTTGTGATGAATGGGGGCAAATGACAGGGGAGAAAAAACGTTCAAATGTTCCATGAGAAAAAAAAAACTCTTTGGACTGTTCATCAGCAGTCACAAATACAGGATCATTCAGCTTTCATTGAATATTGTACATGTCGTAAAGGAGTGAAACCTGTCATTAAAAACCTGGAAGGCAAAGAATGTTCATGGTAATTCAGAACCCACAGCCATCTCAAACATCATAACATTCTGAGCATGTGACAGTAAACCCACGAAACTCCAACATCCACTGAGGGCGGCATTCAAAAGAGCAAACAGTTACCTACTGCAGCTAATAACTAGCTTGCGGCTAAAGCTTATAACAAAAAGCAACGCCTGGCAGTAGACAAACAGTAACACTAGTTTGAGAGAGGAAAGAAAAGAAAGAACCTCTGATCAATGCCATTGAGGCAAGGAAATGTTGCCACAATCGTGCTAGCTTGGTCATCAAAGACAATTGAAGCAGTTCCCCCTGGCTCAGCTTTCAACCCCTCTGGAGAAGAACATGTATAAATGTAACTGAAGGCGGTTACAGACAACTGCTAGAGAGTGCTAAGCCATAGCGAGACTGACAGGTCAAACAGGTTCTAAGGGAGAGGCCGCTACTTGTTGGGCTGCTAGGCATGACATGAGTCACACAGCTTCTATTTATCCAACTGGGCACTTTGTTACACTCCAAACAACACTATAAGACACAGGGTAGTAAAATAGGTCTGCTAAAAGTATATCAGTGGTAACACATTTCAATGAGGCATGGGATAGGCTTCCTACATGTGTGTCACTTAAGTAAGAAATCCCCTTGTAATCTGAGTCAAGTGTCTAATACGCATAATGGTAGGACACATTTTGTTTAAAATGGGGACAGGGATTTGTGTTGTGAGAGTTTCTGTGATTCATGTAAACAAAGACTTGCCATATGATTCAGTGGGGATGGGTAAGTGATGATTAAGCAGCCTTTGCTCAAGAGTCAACACATTGAGCACCATAGCACTGTAGTTTTTTTCTCGCCGATCAAAATCGTCTCCTACTGTGAAACGTCCAACATACTCGTACATTTGTCAGTGTGTTATATGCTAAAGTAGAGATCAGCTTTTATTGGGCAACACACAAAAACACCTGTTCCCAAGATGGGCATATACATTTAAAAAGGGGAACGAAAAAAATACAAATACAACATAAATCTTTAGGGAGACAAACAAGTATGTGTGTTGTGCACCAAATGGTTAACTAAGTGAAAACATAAACGAGAAATGTTTTGCTCTCACATGATGCCTTTTTGTACCATCCTCATGCACCAAGCAACATTGCTTATTTGTGTAGCTAAGTTACTACACATAATGATGCCCATTGTTCCCATTTTCTTAAACCATTTATTAATAGGAAAATCTTCACGCAAATGACTTGCCCATAATTTATGAAACACACAACTGAAACTGTTTTGCCTGTTGTACATTGCTGCTTTGTGTACATGCGTGAGTGCATTCGTGCGCGTGTGTGTGTGCGCGTGTGTGTTTGGGTTGCAAGAGAGGGAAAGAGAGGGAGAGAACCCACTGCCTCAGATCTCATCAAATGTCTATGCAAGGCAAAACTCTCGCCCAAATGGGAGAATATCAACACAGTTGTTACACACAGGGTTGACTTTTTATATTCTTTCCTATAGCTTTAAAACAGCTTTACACATATTCAAAAAGCATGTCATACCAACTGCCTAACCTCTACTCTATAAAAACCCATTTATACAACTTT
This sequence comes from Salvelinus namaycush, assembly GCF_016432855.1. NCBI lineage: Eukaryota > Metazoa > Chordata > Actinopteri > Salmoniformes > Salmonidae > Salvelinus > Salvelinus namaycush. The sequence continues at coordinate 51,074,262 of NC_052308.1, read as the reverse complement.
AACGCATTATAAAAAGTTAAGCCACACACACCACAATGATACCATTATTTACATATCCCATTTAAATTACAACATAAATTAGAAAATATTTACATTCAAGGTAAAGATAACAGGGGAAATCCTCTGTTTGCGGTTCATTGTCTAATTAAAAACACTATTTTTCAAAAGAAATATATACATTTGGCATACACAGACACAGACACACACTCACACAACATAACACATACACTCTTGCTGGTGTTCTGGTTAAAAGAGATACAATTTAGATGAAAATGGCAGATTATGATTGGATACAGTTAACATCAACATGGAATAGTTTGTACTGAAGGTGAGGGATATCTAATCTGGTCGGGGACTGATTCCTTTTACATTTGCAAACTGTAAAAATACTAAAGTAACCAATGGGCAATATAAGTACTTAAAGACAGGATTAAAAGTAACAAAGACCCCATTGCTGTGGCTTTTGTCACAACCCACAAGTAACCATCCGTCATCGAACAATGAATGTCTGCCATTGCAAATCATCTTTAAGGTTTCTGGGGAATGTAGACAAACAAAGAAACAGGCTCCTTTTTTTTTACCAGACCTACCAAAGAAACTCCCATGAACAAAGCACAATAACACCGTACCCATTGAAGTCATTATGAAAATGTAAGCATCAAAGAAAACAAGAATGAAGTGGATTTTCTTATCTCCTATTAAAAAAAATGGCCTTTGGTAAGTCCAATGGGAACTGAGCACCGCGGAAGAGACAGAGGAAATCAGAGGATTTGTCTCCAGACAGAAGAGGAGGGAAAATAGCTGAAAATAATTTACAACCACAGTTACCCATCTTGAAAATATGTCCTATAGGCAAACAAAGTCTGTTTTCTGTTCCTTTCCCCATGTCAACAGCGTCTAGGCCCTTTGGCTGTAAGCAGCTTATGCACCTACTATTACAGTAGGCACCAAGGTAGGTTGATCTCGCATTGAAACCAGTCAATGGTAGTAACAACGCAAAAGCAGTGACAAGTCTTTTGAAAAACTCTACTCGTAAAAGAGCACAGGCCATAAGCACAGGAAATTGTCAATTCAACTGTGTAAAAACACAAATGATCTAGAATCGGAATCATATCGGCAATTTCGCTACTAAATAGGACGTCAAAGTAGTCCAAAGGGGAAAGGGGGGGCTATACAGTCCAATGTGGGAGCATTTCCTCATTTCCTGTGCTTCTCCATTTTGTCGGAGGCTTTGCTACCGTTGTCGGAGGAGCCCTGCGTTTCGCTGCCAGAGCTCAGGTACATTTTGTCCACCTGTTTGAGGGCCTCGTTTAGGTAGTTCTGGAGGGAGGTCATGGCGGCGCAGATGGCGGGCGAGCCGAATCCGTGGGTGATGAGGCTGAAGTGGGTCAGGCAGCTCTGGATTCCCTGATCGAGGATGGGTGCCGGCCGCGAGTTCCCCAAAGGCGAGCGATCCTGAGTCAGCAGGTCGGTGAACTCCTTACAGATTTGCCTTTTAAAAAGAAAACGATTACAGAAATTAGATAAAGGTAAAGAAATGTACATGACCCAGACATAGACTATTGGATTTATGTAGGTATAAGGTGAGGAACTTGTGTGTCAGCTCTGTTTTAAAGACCAAAATTGGCTAAAGAAAATTGTGATAAATAAAAAAGTATACCAGTTTAATTTAAGGACCAAAAAATGTACAGCTGCACCATACAGTTTGCAAAATAGTTGGGAGATTTTCCATGGCACATGGTCTATGAACTGATACACAAAAGGACATTGAATCCAAAACAACGTTGGAATCAAAACTTTGTTTTCAAATTAAATTATTATACAAAATTCTTGCAACCAATAGACTGCAGATTTTGCTGCAAAGAGACAGAATCATTAGATCACTTTTCTTTGGTACTGCCCATGTGTAGCTATTTTTTGGTCACAGGTTCAGGAATGGCTGAAAAATGTACTTGGAGCTAACTCTGCAAATAGAACTGCTGGGTGATTTGAAAAGTCATAGTCAATCAATCGATAATATAATAATACTCTTAGCAAAGGTGTTTATCTTTCATTTACAATCCTGTAGAAACGATGAGAATCGAAAGGTTCAGAATTTTTGTGAAACATCACAGCACAGTGGAAAAATATATGGCCCACACATACACAAAAAAAAAAATGAAAAAAAGATGACAGAAATTAGATAAAGGAAACGGAATGTACATGACCCAGACATGGACTATTGGATTTATGTCTGGGTGACAATTATCCACTTATATGTGTACACTGTTTCATGTACACACTACGAAATTGGAAGGTCTTCAAAGTAGTGAAGACATCAAGATGTTTTATAAATCAAGAGCAGCTTGAAAACTATTTGAAAAAGGTTTTAACCGAGTCCAAAACGTCACATACGTTCAAAACCCGCAGGGTACATCCCTTCATTTGGAGGAGAGAGAGAGAGAGACTCACTTGGCAGCAAGGAGCATGTTCTTGCGGGAGTTGACCTCATTGCGTTCCACATGTGGTCGACCCAGGTAATCAGCGATGGCCTTTGCCGGAAACTCTGCCTCACATACGTAGCCAAAATCCCTTGCCAAGTGAAGGGCTTCACCTATAAAGACAAACACACAAGTGATGCACACGCATAAAACACACAAACAAACACACACACAAAATACAAAAAAACATATCTAAGAGACAAGTGTGAATGTGGTCTTGCTGACATCCCACATCCCACAGGGGCACTATTATGTAGAAAGGGGAACATTGAAGTGGTGCAACGTAAATAATCAGTTGCGCTCAGTCTCTTGGCTCGGGGGAAGCTGTGCCAATGAGATGAATATATCCCATCTTCAGGGGTGACTTCCTGCATGGTCTTTAATGGGCTTATGTGGCTAACTGCACCCGGGCAGCCTGTAGCACCAAACAGAGGCACTTATTGATAGACACACAGATCACTTGGGGAATGTAGCTATTCAGAAACATTAGGCTTTAAGGTCAGTTAACCCCCCTGGCAAGTCAAACACGTTATAACAAGCCTTAATTCAGACTTTGAAGGTCTCTAAATAACACTGGCCCCGAGTCATTCTCCTGCACCGAACTGTCACTCCATTTATAGTGAGTAGAGTTTATATGGGGGGGGGAAATGAAATTACACGTGGCTTCGGGCGGCTAGGCGCACAGCGATGCGTCATTGCTTAGACATTGTCTAGCCGAGGTATGACTGACGAAAGCGTCAAAGACGGGATTTAATGAAAAAGTAGACCGAGGTGACTATCCTGCCTAAAAACAATGATCTAAAACAAGAAAAATCTTCATGAAATACTTTGCCCTGAAAATGATTTGAGGAGATGGGTATTTAACATCTTTCAAGAGTTTGTGTGATTTGAAAGACAGGAAGGTTACAAGCTACATGTTTCTTTGTCCTTTGGTCGCATGTGCTGTATTAGATAATGCCACAGCCGTAATAGACGTAATAGATAGGGATGGACTCCGTGAAGTTGTCTTTCGGGGCTATTCTCTTACTCTACTGGTCTTGGCCAGCTGCTTGGTAACCTCAAAATGTCACCAAGGCAGTCAGGGTGGATAATGTCAAAGCTTCCTTGATTTTCAAAGGCAGTTAAATGTAGTGAAAGACAAAAATCAAACATCCGCTAGGTCACTGCCATTTTGACCAAAAATGAGGAAATGACAAGACAAAGACCAGCCACAGCTACTATTGAAGCCAAGTTCCAGTAAGTTTTAAACAGCCAATATTATAATAATACAGGTAATCATGTCACAGTAACGGAATCGCAGAGTTTAGGTTCACCATATAAATATAATGAATAGATGGTACAACACCAGTGGAAGTGGTAAAAACAAAATGACCATCTCTGATGGGATGACTACAAAGACATCCAAATGATATGTTGTTTATCACATCTCTGTATATGTGCAACAATTAATTCAATTGGCTCTCCATTTTGGACCAGCCAACTTGTTCAAGGAGTAAAGATGGAGACGAGTTCTATGCATTGTTTTTCTATGATGTCATATGTTTTTGGCTCATTCACCACAGTTTTAAAGACGAAGAGGGCAGCATACCTTCTACCAGTGCAGTTAGCAGGGTGACATTAGCAGCCTTCCTCCTTCCAGCGGGCAGGTTGAGCCCAATCTTGTCCAACTTCTCTCTCAATGACCGGCCACCATTTTTAGACTTGGCTCTGTTGGAAAAATAAGGACAAATACAGTTAGTGTCATCATCGTTACTTGACAAATGTCTGCTTTCATACGAACAGGGCCACATTGGGGTCATATAAAGTGAAGAAATGTCTGAATTCATAACGGTCATACAGTCCCTCTAACTAAAGAATATAGCATATTCCATTCCATAGGCTATTTGTGATTAAATGTTTTTCCTACGAATCGAAAAGTAAGCATCAATAAGTGATGTTGTAAGGGCTGTCACCCAAACTTCAGACTTCCTACCACTTTGAGAAAACCTAGCAGCAAAAGTCTCCCCCATCCCCGAAGGAGACCTCATCATTCACTTTTGAAAACAAATAAATCAAATGAAAAAGAGCCTCCGATACCCATCCTAACCTAAAACAAAAATACATTAAAAATGCTTGTGCTTCTAGTTCCGACAGTGCAGCAATATCTAACAACTTCCCAACAACTACCTAATACACACAAATCTAAGTAAAGGAATGGAGTAAGAATATATACATATAAATACATGGATGAGCAATGACAGAGTGGCATAGGCAAGATGCAATATATGGTATAAAATACAGTATATACATATGAGATGAGTGATGCAAGATATGTAAACATTATTAAAGTGGCATTATTAAAGTGACTAGTGATCCATTTATTAAAAGTGGCCAAAGATTTCAAGTCTGTATGTAGGCAGTGTGTTAGTGATGGCTGTTTAACAGTCTGATGGCCTTGAGATAGAAGCTGTTTTTCAGTCTCTCGGTCCCAGCTTTGATGCACCTGTACTGACCTCGCCTTCTGGATGGTAGCGGGGTGAACAGGCAGTTGCTCGGGTGGTTGCTGTCCTTGACGGGTGGTTGCCATACCAGGCAGTGATACAGCCTGACAGGATGCTCTCAATAGTGCATCTGTAAAAGTTTGTGAGGGTTTTAGGTGACAAGCCAAATTTCTTCAGCCTCCTGAGGCGTTGCTCCACCTTCTTCACCACACTGTCTGTGTGGGTGGACAATTTAAGTTTGTCCGTGATGTGTACGCCGAGGAACTTAAAACTTTCCACCTTCTCCACTGCTGTCCCGTCAATATGGATAGGGGGTTGCTCCCTCTGCTGTTTCCTGAAGTCCACGATCATCTCCTTTGTTTTGTTGACGTTGAGTGAGAGGTTGTTTTTCTGACACCACACTCCGAGTGCCCTCACCTCCTCCCTGTAGGCTGTCTCATTGTTGTTGGTAATCAAGCCTACTACTGTTGTCTTGTCTGCAAACTTGAGGATTGAGTTGGAGGCGTGCATGGCCACGCAGTCATGAGTGAACAGGGAGTACAGGAGGGGGCTAAACACGCGCCCTTGTGGAGCCCCAGTGTTGAGGATCAGCGAAGTGGAGATGTTGTTTCCTACCTTCACCACCTGGGGGCGGCCCGTCAGGAAGTCCAGGACCCAATTGCACAGGGTGGGGTTGAGACCCAGGGCCTCAAGCTTAATGATGAGCTTGGAGGGTACTATGGTGTTGAATGCTGAGCTGTAGTCAATGAACAGCATTCTTACATAGGTATTCTTCTTGTCCAGATGGGACAGGGCTGTGTGCAGTGTGATGGCGATTGCATTGTCTGTGGATCTATTGGAACGGTAAGCAAATTGAAGTGGGTCTGATGTCCTTGACTAGTCTCTCAAAGCACTTCATGACGACAGAAGTGAGTTCTAAGGGGCGATAGTTATTTAGTTACCTTTGCCTTCTTTGGTACAGGAACAATGGTGGCCATCTTGAAGCATGTGGGGACAGCAGACTGGGATAGGGAGACATTGAATATGTCCGTAAACACACCAGCCAGCTGGTCTGCGCATGCTCTGAGGACGCGGCTAGGGATGCCGTCTAGGCCGGCAGCCTTGCGAGGGTAAACACGTTTAAATGTCTCACTCACGTCGGCCACAGAGAAGGATAGCCCACAGTCCTTGGTAGCGGGCCGGAACGGTGGCACTGTATTATCCTCAAAGCGGGTAAAGAAGGTGTTTAGTTTGTCTGGAAGCAAGATGTCGGTGTCCGTGACGTGGCTGGTTTTCCTTTTGTAGTTCGTGATTGGTCTGTAGACCCTGCCACATACGTTTAGTGTCTGAGCCATTGAATTGTGACTCCACTTTGTCCCTATACAGACATTTCGCTTGTTTGATTGCCTTGCGGAGGGAATAACTACACTGTTGGATTCGGAAATATTCCAGTCAAATTATGCTTCTCCCGCCCTAAGAACATAGAAGGGAAATCACACACACACACACACACACACACACACACACACTAAAATTCCCCACTCGCTGTAGCCAATTCAGTTTTCCACATGACTGAGTGGCAGGCTTCGCTCCGTCCTTGGCGGGTGAGAGAGACAGTGTCTTTGGGGAGGCGTGTGTGTGACTGCCCCACTCCCTCCACACCGTCGCCTATCGCTTCATGACCTAGTTAACAGTGCCTCAGAGTGTGTGTGTGTGTGTGTGTGTGTGTGTGTGTGTGTGTGTGTGTGTGTGTGTGTGTGTGTGTGGCTTTAATGCGTGTGGCACTGGCGGGGTCACATGGAAGTAAAAAACTTCCATTCCCAGCAAAGATAGGCAGGAGCGAACCCCTAGTCCCTCAACAGACTGCCTGCTGATATATGGGGCACAAGGTCAACTGCTCAGCAGCAATTAAAACAGCCCTATAGCCCCCCCACATAGACACACACAAACATACTCTATCTATCATACTGGTGCTAACTACTCTGATGTAACATATCCCCAAAGCGAAGTATCTGGAATTGCAGGGCACGTACAAAGGTAGTCACGGTGCTTCCACACAAGCAATGAAGAGGAACAGCAACACATCTGCTTTCAGAGAACCACTAAACTTTCCTAAATTAATGTCTGTCCATGAACCAGGTATGAACTTTTCACAGTATAGACCTACACTCTTTTATAAAAAGGTTCCAAAAGGGTTCTTCGGCTGTCCCCATTGGTGGACCCTTTTTGGTTCTAGGTAAAACCGTTTTAGGTTCCAGGTAGAAGCAAAACAGTTCTACTTGGAACCAAAAGGGTTCTACCTGGAACCCACAAGGGTTCTTCAAAGGCTTCTCCAATGGGGGCAGCCGAAGAACCCTTTTAGGTTCTAGATAGCAACTTTTTTGCTAAGAGTGTACAACTGAATATAGACCGACAATCTTTCACTCGTTTAGTATCCAACAACCGGAAGTAGCTCACTAACAATAGCTGTAAAACAGGAGCAACATCAGAGTAAACTGAGAAATGTATTGCGTGCACATCTCGCTGTGATCTCCTAACTACATCACATCAGCTGTATCACAATCACTGATCCTTTGAGCTGCTGTGAACCATATTTTAACAGACTATATGTTGGCCATTGTTCACAATTACACCCGCTGGGGGCAGCAGCGTAGCCTAGTGGTTAGAGCGTTGGACTAGTAACCGAAAGGTTGCAAGATCGAATCCCCGAGCTGACAAGGTACAAAATCTGTCGTTCTGCCCCTGAACAAGGCAGTTAACCCACTGTTCCCCAGTAGGCCTTCATTGTAAATAAGAATTTGTTCTTAACTGACTTGCTTAGTTAAATAAAGGAAAGAAAAAAAACGTCAACACCTGCCGGCATTATGATGCAGTTATAATGCATTTGTTTATTTAAACCTTCAGGCTAAAACTAAAAACTTAAAGCCGACAGGTATAGCTTATTATGATGATGTTATAATGCTTTGCGATACATGTTTAACACCCCTTATAATGTCTTAGAACCATCTCACAATGGATTGACATTGTGCGAATACTGACCTGCGCAGGACTCCCCCCAGCAAGGAGGCGTTGAGGCATTCGGGAGGGGACAGACGCCGCTGCACCTCAGCCACAGTCACCTTGTACTTGGAGGTGGAGCTGAGAAGCGAGAGGCGTCCGGGCACTGAGCAGAACACCTCGGTGGGGTTGGACACCATGCCTAGCAGGGACTCCTTCTGGAAGGGCAGGCCCAGTGAGTTGCTCTTGGGGAGAGACATGGGGCCTGGGAAAGGGGTGTGGAGAGAGAGGACTGGTTAGTATGAGTGTAGGTTAATATAGATGTGAAGAGAAATGATAATGAGAGTAGGATTAGTAAAAGTAAGAGTAAAAGTTGGAGTATCAAGGTAAATGTATCTGTATTGTCCCATTGGGAATTTTGGTTTGCAGCGAGGACAGACGGACATTAGACAACATTATTGGACTTTCTGGAGGTTGTGCTACATTGTAAAAATGTTATTTTGAGAAGAGACTGTTTCTTTGAGAAATTCAGGTTGAGTCATCAAGACTGGCTGCGTCTGCCGAGTTGTAAATCTTATCCACACTGTTAGTAACCTCCAAACACTGCAGCTTGGATTCTAACTTTAACATGCTTTTCCTTATAATAAACTATGAAATTTAACACCATCATAATGATTTGTAAAAAAAATCAGGGTGACTGACCTGTTACACGTAAACAACAAACATGTTTACTTTGTGGAAGCCAAAATGTAGACCATAAGTAGCCATTAACTAGATAACGATAATTCCTGCGGTGTCACAGCTAAAAGTCCCCTCATTCCTACCACCCACTGACATGACATCCACACACATACATACACAACTGCTCCATACTTCTTCACAGAGGGAAGATTGCAATTGCATACTCCCCACCTCCTCTCTCCTTGTCTCCTTCTCAAAACCCATTGGATGAGAAAGCCAGAGTATCCTCCCCTCTGACCTTCTCCTCCAATGGGTTTTGAGAAGGAGACAAGGAGAGAGAAGGTGAGGAGTATGCAATTGAAATCTTCCCAATGAATCCCTTCTCCCTGCCTTGCCTATCTGAAGAATTATATACAGAAACAGGGCCTATATTGGACGGCCATTTTGGATTAAACGTTCAAGGGTCTGTAGCTACTTCTAATTGAGTGACTAAAAATAACCTCATCTAAAGACTTGTCCAACTGGCAAACTAGGTGGCCATTTTGGGTCAAAAGTTCAAGGGTCAAACTAAACAAGTCACACCCAGACAAACATACAAAGTACACTACATATACCTTCGTCCTCACCAGCAAGAATTCCCCCCTCATAATAAGTCCTCTGTAAGCGATCAAAGTTCCTGCCCCCTCGTAGTCCTAGTACTGAGAGAAGAATCACAAAAGGGGGGCAAAATTATGATTTAGAGCTCATCTATTGGATAAACAGCTAAGAGGGAAGTTTTGCTTTCACCGTTTACAATAATGTACAGTAGGCTGTAGGCTAACCACAGTCTGCCCTTGAGTGTAAGACCAATAAATTGAGCCATTGCACAACAACAATTTTTTTATCGTGCAACTTGTTACCTCCTTAATACTGTATGTTTGATCAGATTATCGTATTGATTCAAATCTGAAAATCAACAATGTCCACCAATGTAATGTGTGTCTCAAATCAAAAATGCCTGAAATTGAGAAAATATATATGGTATGCAAAATGAGGCATTAGGAGCATTTAGGTAGCTTTAACACAAATGGTTATAGCTGGATTAAATAAAATATTCAAGCTTTCTACTGCCTAGATGGCCATCAAAATCTTTTGTCTAAAAACATAAATAAGTACTTGAGCATGCACATTAGGCTATTCTATATCATGTTAACTATACATTTGTTCACATGCTTCATCCTGTGGAGCAAGCAGTTTAGCATTATACATGTAGGCTTTACTACAGAAAAGACAGCGTCAACTACTCTTTACCATTCTTGCCAATGTCATTCACACTACTAACTGTAGTCACCCACCATACCACAACAATGTTATCTATCATTACAGTTCTTGAACCTACATGTCTACAGTGATGTTGTTTTAACAAACCATACATCTAGAATACATTTACTACTAATATGATCAATCCGATATCTACATAAATCTAGAAATTCATTGGGTTACAAAGGTGGTGCAGAATTTCAAATCAATGCACAACATGACCTTCTTCTGAGTGAAAGACTGTTGAAGGAAGGCGTAATAGATAACACTCTGAATCCTCCTCATTCAAAACATTTCATGCCCCAACAAATGACTGATTTGCAAGTAGGACACCACACCCCAGCTAAAGCTGGTTTTGCAGAACGTCAGCCAGCGAGTCCTGAGAAGAGCAATCCATTGGACTGCTTTTAACTGGAATTCAAAAGGAGTCGAATGCACCAGCTTAGACCTCTAAAGACCCCTCCCTCCCTCCCTCCCTCCCTCCCTCCCTCTCTTTCTCTCTCCCTCTCTTTCTCTCTCCCTCTCTCTCCCCAGTCAATGCAGGATTTCAAGGATTGCACAATGTCCTCACAGTTACATCTTGTCAGCGAGAGCCTGCTATTTTGAAAAGGTTCTTTTTCTGGTGCTCTATTCAAACGACCTCAGCACGAGAACACACAGAGGATCAAACTGGGCTTAGTTAAGTGCACCTCATGACTACGGGGATTATCAATGTATGTACGAACAAGTACAACGAAAAGCCTTTCCCATTCCGATTTTTTATAATCAAATGCAAAGACATCACTGTACAAATAATTGCAAAATATTTGTCGAAGAAGATTTTTTCCAGGTATGTACTTAGTAACAAGCAATCTCAGGGATGGAGTTAATGGAAATAGCACTCAATGTTTCTCTATTGCATCCGTGTTACCTGTTGCACACGCAGTGCCTTATACACCAAGCATGTCTATCTCACAAACCAGTAAGTGTATTGTCTTGAAGTGGCAAAAGCATTTTTACCATTTCATCAATTAGTTTGATCAATTAGTTAATATACAGTAGGAAAGTAGCGATGTGGAAAGTAAAATAATCTCACCTTTTTTGATGACCGTCTGATCTGCCATTATAATACTGTGATCATCTACATGCTGAAAAAAAAGAGTTTCATATAAGTGATGTTATAGTCATTCTTACAAGGGAGTTCATTATGAAATATGCCATTTCCATTCCGTCCATTACATGAAACCATAATAAAACCATGCCTTTGTTGCAAGCCAATATATTTTTGTTTTCGATGTCATGCTTCTTTCAATTTAAGTCAGCAACAAAATCACAATGAAATCACTCACTTGAACATCATCCAGGCCATGGCCCATTTCGTGCAGTCCTATATTATCACCAATGACGGATGACTCAATGCTATGAGCGTGAGGCGGTAGCAGTTCCGGCCGTCGGAAACCTTCTCTCCTCAAGGCGGACGAGCCGCCTTCCAGGCCCAGAATCTGACTAGCGAGTCCGCTTCGCGAATGAGGTCCTTCTTGACCCTGTCTCCCCGGCCATGATTGTTGCTGGTTCGACGATTGGTGTATGGAGTTGATGTTGAAAGGGTCGCCGAGGTGCGAGTAGGGGTCACTGGACTGGGGGTATGATATAGGCTGGTAGGGAGGTGGAAAATACGGGGGTTGGAAGTCTGAGTTGGCCGAGTGGGAGAGAGACGGCGACGGGCTGTAAAGGTGCTGGCTCACTGCGGGGAGGTGAGGTAACCGGGGGTTCCCATTGCTACTCCCGTCGTGCCTTTCCTAGGGACAGAGAGACTTACGTTAAGGTTGACAATGATATTAAGATAAATTATAAAATGTTGTGCCCCTTGTCAATCAACCAAATTCATAGTGAATCAACAATCGTCGACAAAATTAGAAATAACAACTGTGTTGATAGCTAGGCCTGACATCGAGATGTATTTTTCACCATCGTTTAGGAAGGCATGGTCTGTATAGTGAAATGTTTTACACATTCATGCCTAGGCTCACATTTAGTGGGCGAAATAAGGCCATTTTTTTTATTTTATTGCAGTACTCAATTTCTGGAGGTCAGACTATTTTTCAGGAAAAAAAATAGGCAATACATGGTTTTAGTATTCAAAGTAGCCTAATAATGCATATTTTGTTAAACTGAAAAACTTTCTGATAGTTTATGCAATCTGTGGACTATTGAGGTATTGTTGTCACCATGGTCAGCTTTCATTAGACAGACAGGAGGGAACTATTTTACTACCCACGTGGAACTATAATAATAATAATAACAATAATAATTTTGTCATTTTAATTATTTACAATAACCTGATTTAGGCTTAGCTCAGAGAAATAAGCCTAAATAAATCAAAAAGCTTTCCACTTTCATTAAAATCCCACTCATGTAACAATTTTTCTTTACTATACAATCCATATAGACTAATCTAAAAGTTATTTACTGAAATCAAAACTACATGGCGTCAGTCGCCAATGCATTAGTGGAGGAGATTCTGCGGATAGTCAAAGCCCATCGAGATTAGCCTATAGACATCTAATAATGTTGCATATTTAGAAACATATTGACAATGCAAAGAAACCAGAAAACCAAACACGGATGCCCTAATGCACTTGAACTTGCATTTAAGATGAATTCCATAAAAGCAAATAGTGACAACGAAAATAGCATATACCGACCACTGATCTGTCTTATTCTAAATGCTGTATCATTTAAAAATGTTCCATCAAAATCATTTTCATTCTGTAAAACTTTTATCGAGTCTGCCTAAAAGCTATTGTCGCGCAAAAAATATCCATAAAATTGGCTACCAATTTTAGATGCGATGGTGTGATGGAGCGCATGAGGGCCACAACCTTTTCATAAAATGTTTTTTTCATAAATCCTAGCCTTGTTGAAACGCAGGCCTAATGCCGTGCGGTTTGTCTATGTGTATAGCTAGAATTTACCTCGCAGTCGTCCTCGTACTTCACGTTATCTGCTAGTTTCCACAGCATAGTTTCTGACAGGCAAAATGTTACACCAAGAAGGTTGACCAGGTAAATTGGTGGTTTTCTACGAGTTAATCCAGGTAGGAAATGAAGTAATACTGTACTTCCTAGAAATCATGAATCAACTTCTTCAACTCGAGAGGAGGGCGGCGGTTCCTTGAAGCGCACTGACGTTTGAGCGTGATTCGGGCGGCTATCAACGTAGGTCTCAACAGCAACTGAGTGAAAACGGTTGTCAAGCAAGATCCCTTTCCATCCCAACGACTCAGTAAGCAGTTCTTCAGTGAATATGGGAAGACGCGCTGAATAAGAAACTTGACTCCCTCTGACGGACAAAGTGATGATGTTCAAACCTTTTCTCCTTACTGAACCCGCTTGGAAGCATGTGTACTAAATTTGCATAGGTTAGATATTTTTAGGGGGCGTGCCTTTGTCATGATGTCATCTTGAATATGGCAGAATAAAAGTTTGCTGATTGGTTGTTATCTGTTATTATTGGAGCCAATCATATTGCTGTCCGTCTGCAGTTGCTCGCATGACACAAATATTATAGGATTAGGCCTATACTTCCGATAACCTTACTATAGCTTAATTAATTAAATAATAATAATAATAACAGGCCTACTTTATTATTATTCTCTTATTATTGGTAATTGTGGCTGAATAACTAAATGTATTAATATTATAGTTGGAAAACTTGCTTTAAAAAATGATAACAATTATAGCCTATGAATGTAATCGAGAAAATCTATATATTTGTTTGCCATGTTAAGCAATACGATAATCAATGCAATGAGCACATTTGCAAAACAATAGCCTATACGAAAGTCAATGTAAAACATTATGCGCGTATCCTTCAATGCGATCCACGCCAATAACATTGCAGGGCTGTCAAAATGTTGTTACTTTTCTCACTTTTTATTGACTCCATAAAATCATTCGATTAGACCAGGCGTTGGGTTCACTGGCAAAGCGCACCACCCATTCCTTGCCAACAGTCTGAAAAACGAATTAGCATATTTCGCTTCAAGGCGCTCATATCAAATATTGCGATTTCCATGCCAAACTTAATTGTTTAAATAATTTATGCATAGTTACATTACGGAGCTTCACGTTATAGTTTGGTGCCTTCACAAACCTCAAAGACCCAAGGCTTAAAAACATCTTTCTTCTCGAAACCACTAAGCACCAGGGATCTCAAACGAAAAAGTTTAATTAACATTTATGGTGGTGCACTGCAATATCCAAAATAAAGGTTCCCTTTGATGTGTTGATATGCATTACTTCAAGCAAAAGGAAGTGTTTTGAAGACAATAGGCCTAAACGTATGCTTGAGCTTTTCTTTTAATTGTTAAGTTTCCAATATTATTGTGAAATATAATGAGTCCTAGAGACAGGCTACAGCAGTAACTTAATGGTGTGAATAATTTTCTGTCTGATAATCATTTATATGCATGGGAGAACAATACAGGTGTCTACATTTATCATCAAAGTTTTTGGGAATGCGATTCTATGCCTGTTGCGCGCATGTGGTCATCGTCTCTGGGAAACAATTAAAATTGGGTAACGAAGATCAACTCATCCATGAACGATGCGGTGGCTGTAAGCTGCGTGTGGTTTTTCTGTGCGAGATGTGATATAAACCAGAAATGAATGCTCACTAATTAATTAAGGCGTCTTTACATCGCCGTTGTACAGAGTAAAAGAGGTTAGACACGCAAGAGGAACCTTGCCGTTGCGTTGTGAACAGTAATAAATAAATAAATAAATAAACATTTCAATGACTATCATGTCAAGGCCAATTCGTTTAAACAAGGACTATTGACAGAATAGACACTTGTAAAGTAAATCGTTATCCATTAAAGCAATTAGCAACACGTTAGGCGTCACATGGGCCAAGTGGTTTAACGTGAAGAAGAAATGCGCTTTCGAAAGAGAAAAATAAAGAATTGAATTATGCTAATATTATCTGTCACACTGAAGAAGCTAGCTCGTGTAGGCTATATAGCCTATGTGCAACTAAGAAATTCAGAGACAAATGATCAATTTTGAAGCACATGCGCAATCTCAAAGTAGCCTAACTGAAATTAGTTTTATAGTATTTTATTATTGAACCATTTATCTAGTGTAGTCTATAATAGTATATGTTATTATATGGAGCAGATTTGGTCTACTGAGTATTGTGAAAACCAGGATACATAATGTTCTTGAAATGAATAGCACAGGCCAAGTTATCAGAAAACCAGTTGCCAATATGAACTATGAATCTTAGTCGCCGTTGGTCACGTATTTTTGTATGGTGACCAGGTGTATGGCAATTCAGGCCTATACTATTTATCTTCTGCAGGATTTCAAATTCCTAAATTGTGAGCACTCGAGGACCACCTTATTTCAATGGATCGACGTTATATGGTCTATTTTCACGTTGTGACATCGGCTGATGTAAAAGGGGCTTTATAAATACATTTGATTGATATTATCACAACTATTGTCTTTAATAATGAATTCAAATATCATATTTAGCAGCCACTATCAAATACCGCGGAGTAGCCTATTCCAAAGGTCCTAAAAAACTATAACCTACAATTAATGTGCTGACTTAGGTCGAAAGATAGACAATGAATAACCCTTTAATGTTTTCAAATAACACAATAAAGCAAAACATGCATTCGCTTACCCGCCAGTCTAGCCTCTCCAGTAAAGACATCTGCAAGGAACGCAGTATAATTCCAGTGATGTGGCTACGAATGAGTGAATTCGCAAGTGGTCTGTATTGCTGATTTCACCTGGTTTTCTTGGAATGCGCATGCGCCCTGCATGGTAATACACCTGAGTGAAGGCCTATGCAAATTCCAGTTGTAAGCTACTCTGATGCTGTTAGACTTTTCTACGTCTCTCTGAAATTGTATTGCTGTTGAATCTACACATTGCAGAGTAAAATCTTACTTATGAAAGTGTATCTTCATCGAATAAATAATTTTGTAAACCATGTGAGGAGCTGTCAAAATAGGCTTAGGCGTATTCATTTTCGTTTCTTTCCTTTTCGATCAACTACAGCTCAATTTTCTTATACAATTTATTGTGGGGATTCTTTGAGCCTATACCACTGGACTAATCTAATCCCGTCCCATATAAACATCACATTTATTGTTTAGACTATCGTAAACGTGTGTAGGGTTGATAGATTCAAATATATATCCTGAAATTGTCGCAATTTCAAAGCCAAATGCCAGAGGATAAGAATAGCCTATAGCGAAATACCTGTCAACTAAACTACTTACTTAGGCCTACTACAACAACACATTATTGACGCATTCCAATTTTGTTCAATGAACGGTTGAAGGCTAACAAAAATGCATAGCCTGCTTTTCCTTTAAAGTTTCATTAAAATTGATTAATCACAATACAATTTTTCATACAACGACTAATCATATGCCTATATTGTTTGTATTTATTTTTGCACAATTGCGTTGAAAGAAAATATTTTTCTCTTGACTGTCAATGTAAAAGCTATGTACTGTGAAAATGTTATGTGAATGAAATCATGAGAATAAATGCATGGTCACCCTATTTGATTCAGTTTAATCCATCTTTGAGGACTACATGAAGAAGATGGTTATATATAAAATGCCTAATAATTAAGAAGATAATACAAGATTCCTTTTTTTTTTTTTTTTTTACAAGGGCATGGGATTTTGTAAGAATGAAAATTGAAGCTCGGAGTATGTAGACAGGCCTATAGGGAATAGGCTACATCAAATTGAAACGTTGAGGGGGTTTCCTCATAGTCTTTCATCGAAAGAGTAGGCCTACACACATACTGTATTTCATTAATTTACTTGCATGAGAAACAGAATTCCCCAATGCGACTTTTTCCAGTGGTCATATCCTAAATTAGTATAATCTAGTTATCCGCAGAGTAGAGTTCCAGAGTTCTACTACTCTAAGTAGAATCTAAGGCAAAGTTACAACTCTGCTGCCATCTTGTGACAGGAATTATTAAAGCCTTGACACCTTCGTGTGACTTAAATTACACATTTGCTCTTTTGGGTTCATTTACACCAGGGGTGTCAAACTCATTCCACGGAGGGCCTAGTGTCTGCAGGTTTTTGGTTTTTCCTTTCAATAAAGCCCTAGACAACCAGGTGTGGGGAGTTCCTAACTAATTAGTGATGTTAATTCATCAATCAAGTACAAGGGAGGAGCGAAAACCCGCAGACACTCGGCCCCCCGTGGAATGAGTTTGACACCTGTGATTTACACTTTCATGGTCGTGTACTAAAAGTAGGCTACTATAATTGAAACCCAAATATACCTTAAATCCTATAAACCCACCCTTAAACCTGAAAAACACCTGCAGTGTCATGAAAAGGTGATGTACAGTAGTTTGGCGATACACCCAAAATACAAATTGAAAGGGACAACAAAAAAATCCCGTATTGAGTCGACCTAATGCACATTCACTTGTACACACTACTATAATATGTTGTTCAATATAAAAAATAATGAATTTTTTAAGTAAAAGGACTTCTTTATTTTGACATTGTTTGGGTTGAACAAACATAAGCGGAAAAAAATACATCAAAGGTAACTATTTAAATAAAAATGAAATATGCACATGTGAATAAAACAATCTTTTTTTCCCTCCCATCTATATTTTGACAGGTGGTGGGTGACAAGCTATTTGGAGGAAACATTAAAATTGAGTATAGACATAAGTAATGAGTTTAAGTTTAAATAAGTAATGAGCTTATGGAAAGCATGTTTTGAATATACACTACAAAAACTCACTATTCCACATCCTATACAAAAAAGATAAACTAGGCCCTTGTGATATAATTTCAAAACATGTATGTCATATTGCATAGCAAACCATAATGACTTGCCAAATCTACATCATCCATAGATACCTAGATAAGACCTACATATAATACAGCCATTCCTTAGAAAAAGGAGCATTAATAGTGCATACTATAGGCTATTGATTCGTTAGCCTGAGCCAAGAATAGCTATAAGAAAAATGTCAAATTCCTTAAGACTTTACTTGAAGGATACCGACATAGGCTTCATAACCCACATATTACACATTCATAAGCAGTAGCAAGTTGATATTGCCTTTGTCACAGAAATTTGAACTTTCAACTTGCGGTTGTTGACATAAGCAGTTATGAAATGCTCACGTACTTCTAATGAATGTATTAAGTATGGGTTATGAATGTGTTATGAATAACCTTTTATAGATACCCTTCAAATACACAACCTGGTTGTGTGTTGCCTCCCATGACCACTTGGTGGTGATGGTAATTTGGGAGGTGAAGTCATTTAGAAATGGTAGGGGGTATGGGTGACCCAGTTGGACGTCTGGTCTTTGGTGCGTTTAGCTGAACTGTGGCTGGTGAAGAGAGATTTGTAGGTCTCCGACTTCTCTTCCATGGTCTGGATGGACCTCTTGCTTCCGGTTGCCGCTGAGGGTGTAACCACCTTGGTGCTGGAAGAAGCAGGGGGTTCAGGGACTGCTAGCGGGAGAAGACAAAATTACCATTAATTGTGTAGGATAAAATAAAATATTTTTTGGGGCCAAATGGAAATTGGTCTTCTGCCTATCTCAACCCCTCCAAATAAACACACACACACACACACTTTAAGGGTTTAGTGCCTTCCTCAATATTACAATGACAGTTATAACGTTAGAAACATCATGCTGATGAGTTATGAACTGTAAGGAGAGGTTATAGTGTCTGAAAGGCAATACCTATCGTTAGCAATTGCACTAACTAGAATTAGCGCAATGACTGGCAGTCTATAGTAACTGGTAGCATGCTAGTACATACCATAGACTTCCAGTCATTGAGTTAATGCTAGTTAGAGGTAGTTTCACCAGCCAATGCTAAGTTCCTTCCTGCAGAGAAATACACTGCTCAAAAAAATTAAGGGAACACTTAAACAACACAATGTAACTCCAAGTCAATCACACTTCTGTGAAATCAAACCGTCCACTTAGGAAGCAACACTGATTGACAATACGTTGTGCAAATGGCATAGACAACAGGTGGAAATTATAGGCAATTAGCAAGACACCCCCAATAAAGGAGTGGTTCTGCAGGTGGTGACCACAGACCACTTCTCAGTTCCTATGCTTCCTGGCTGATGTTTTGGTCACTTTTGAATGCTGGCGGTGCTTTCACTCTAGTGGTAGCATGAGACGGAGTCTACAACACACACAAGTGGCTCAGGTAGTGCAGCTCATCCAGGATGGCACATCAATGCGAACTGTGGCAAGAAGGTTTGCTGTGTCTGTCAGCGTAGTGTCCAGAGCATGGAGGCGCTACCAGGAGACAGGCCAGTACATCAGGAGACGTGGAGGAGGCCGTAGGAGGGCAACAACCCAGCAGCAGGACCGCTACCTCCGCCTTTGTGCAAGGAGGAGCAGGAGGAGCACTGCCAGAGCCCTGCAAAATGACCTCCAGCAGGCCACAAATGTGCACGTGTCTGCTCAAACGGTCAGAAACAGACTCCATGAGGGTGGTATGAGGGCCCGACGTCCACAGGTGGGGGTTGTGCTTACAGCCCAACACCGTGCAGGACGTTTGGCATTTGCCAGAGAACACCAAGATTGGCAAATTCGCCACTGGCGCCCTGTGCTCTTCACAGATGAAAGCAGGTTCACACTGAGCATGTGACAGACGTGACAGAGTCTGGAGACGCCGTGGAGAACGTTCTGCTGCCTGCAACATCCTCCAGCATGACCGGTTTGGCGGTGGGTCAGTCATGGTGTGGGGTGGCATTTCTTTGGGGGGGCCGCACAGCCCTCCATGTGCTCGCCAGAGGTAGCCTGACTGCCATTAGGTACCGAGATGAGATCCTCAGACCCCTTGTGAGACCATATGCTGGTGTGGTTGGCCCTGGGTTCCTCCTAATGTAAGACAATGCTAGACCTCATGTGGCTGGAGTGTGTCAGCAGTTCCTGCAAGAGGAAAGCATTGATGCTATGGACTGGCCCGCCCGTTCCCCAGACCTGAATCCAATTGAGCACATCTGGGACATCATGTCTCGCTCCATCCACCAACGCCACGTTGCACCACAGACTGTCCAGGAGTTGGCGGATGCTTTAGTCAAGGTATGGGAGGAGATCCCTCAGGAGACCATCCGCCACCTCATCAGGAGCATGCCCAGGCGTTGTAGGGAGGTCATACAGGCACGTGGAGGCCACACACACTACTGAGCCTCATTTTGACTTGTTTTAAGGACATTACATCAAAGTTGGATCAGCCTGTAGTGTGGTTTTCCACTTTAATTTTGAGTGTGACTCCAAATCCAGACCGCCATGGGTTGATAAATTTGATTTCCATTGATACTTTTTGTGTGATTTTGTTGTCAGCACATTCAACTATGTAAAGAAAAAAGTATTTAATAAGAATATTTCATTCATTCAGATCTAGGTTGTGTTATTTTAGTGTTCCCTTTATTTTTTTGAGCAGTGTATAAATGGTATCCATGAGCTCATCTGACTCTGGGGAAGTAGATAAAGGGCTTCAAAATCCTGAAGTATCTCTTTAATGTGTTTGTATCCCTCCATAGTAAAATAAACCACAAATACCTGGCTGGCTGTTGTCTCCACCATTTTGTGTTGAAGTTTGGCCCTCTGAAGAAACAGTTTCAGTGGACTCTGGATTTTCTATATAGGAACAAAGAAGATGAATGGTAACAAGAAATACATAGAACATTTTAACAAACATCTATAACACACTGGCATTTTGGGGAGAAAAACAGAATGTTTCCGAAACATTTCATGAAGCTCCTGTCTGTGTCTGAAAAGAGAGGTACAATCTTTGACAATAGTGTGAATATGATGAATACATTATGTATGTTCCAAAAGCTAATCAAAGTAGGCTGGAGTGGGTCTTTAACCATTACAAAAACAAATTTTGACCTGACGAATATCTATCTACCTCAGATCAAGACATTTTCTCATTGAAGCTATAGGTTAGCTTGAGAGCAAAATTTAAGTGGCAATGCCCGAGAAGCTGGTGTTTGGAGGGTGGTAACTTATGGAATGGACATTGGCTGGAATGCGGTTTTAACCAATTAGTAGTCAGGATTATTCCCATCCGTTGCATAAAGGCTAACATGGACCTTCTGTTTCTAACCACTATGTGCTCAAAGTGCATTCCAGCTGATGTCTATTCCACAAGCTACCATGCCTATTTACGCTGTTCCATCTGACCACGCAATCCACTGTCTCATCAGCCCAGCCATGCATTTAAAAACTTGATGTCCACTATAAAAAGAATCTAGACATTATCTAATTTCTTTTAGACTAACATTTTGTTTTCAACAGCAGAGATTTGTATAAACCTTGCTGTCTGTCTCTCCGAACATTTGCAACATTGTTTCAATATTCAAATTACATCGCCAGCTGTCCCATAGTAATGAACGGAGTCGGGATAAGACACAGGCAGCTTTTCTCAGCCAGTTGAAATCATGAATCAGTGTCATTTTTATGGATATATACAAAGACCTTTTAATAGAAAACAGGTCACACAAAACGAAGTGCAGCTAGTTTGCGGTCTTTCCAGCTCCAGTTTGAAATTGTGTTAGCTGTGTTGTTGGCTAGCTTCTCTGAACAACAGTGTCCTGAAGAGCATATTTTGTGCGCATGGGGGAAAATCGCACATCGTTAGCTCATTGTTATGGATGTACAGCGCAGTCGGAAAGTATTCAGACCCCTTGACTGTTTCCACATTTTGTTTGATTAAATAATTGTTTTTCCTCAATCTACACTTAATACCCCATAATGACAAAGCCAAAACCGGTTTAGAAATTATAGCACATTTCTTAAAAAACAAAAACAGAAATACCTTATTTACATAAGTTTTCAGACCCTTTGCTATAAGACTCGAATTGAGCTCAGGTGCATCCTGTTTCTAATGATCATCTTTGATGTTTCTACAACTTCATTGGAGTCCACCTGTGGTAAATTCAATTGATTGGGCATGATTTTGAAAAGGCACACACTTGTCTATATAAGGTCCCACAGTTGAAAGTGCATGTCAGCACAAAAAACAAGCCATGAGGTTGAAGGAATTGTCCGTAGAGCTCCGAGACAGGATTGTGTCGAGGCACAGATCTGGGGAAGGGTACCAACACATTTCTGCAGCATTGAATGTCCAAGGAACAAGTTTAGAACCACCAAGACCAATAACCTGATGTTCACTCTGACAGAGCTCCAGAGTTCCTCTGTGGTGATGGGAGAACCTTCCCGAAGGACAACCATCTCTGCAGCACTCCACCAATCATAGTAGCCAGATGGATGCCACTCCTCAGTAAAAGGCACATGACAGCCCGCTTGGAGTATGCCAAGAGGCACCTAAAAAACTCTGACTATAATAAAGAAGATTCTCTGGTCTGATGAAGCCAAGATTGAACTCTTTGGCCTGAATGCCAAGCATCACGTCTGGAGGAAACCTGGCACCATCCCTACGGTGAAGCATGGTGGTGGTGGCAGCTTCATGCTGTGGGGATATTTTTCAGCAGAAGGGACTGGGAGACTAGTCAGGCTTGAGGAAAAGATGAACGGAGCAAAATACAGAGAGATCCTTGATGAAAACCTGCTCCAGAGCGCTCAGAACCCCAGACTGGGGAGAAGGTTCACCTTCCAACAGGACAACAACCCTTAGCACACAGCCAAGACAGCGCAGGAGTTTTATTTTTTATAATTTTTTATTTAACCTTTATTTAACCAGGTAGGCTAGTTGAGAACAAGTTCTCATTTGCAACTGCGACCTGGCCAAGATAAAGCAAAGCAGTTCGACACATACAACAACAGAGTTACACATGGAATAAACAAACATACAATCAATAATACAGTAGAAAAGTCCAAATACAGCATGTGCAAATGAGGTAGGATAAGGGAGGTAAGGCAATAAATAGGCCACGGTGGCAAAGTAATTACAATATAGCAATTAAACACTGGAATGGTAGAATGTGCAGAAGATGAATGTGCAAGTAGAGATACTGGGGTGCAAAGGAGCAAAATAAATAAATACAGTATGGGTATGAGGTAGATTGGATGGGCTATTTACAGATTGGCTATGTACAGGTGCAGTGATGTGAGCTGCTCTGACAGCTGGTGTTTAAAGCTAGTGAGGGAGGTAAGAGTCTCCAGCTTCAGTGATTTTTGCAGTTCGTTCCAGTCATTGGCCACAGAGAACTGGAAGGAGAGGCGGACAAAGGAAGAATTGGCTTTGGGGGGGACCAGTGAGATCCTGTTGGAGCGTGTGCTACGGGTGGGTGCTGCTATGGTGACCAGTGAGCTGAGGTAAGGCGGGGCTTTACCTAGCAGAGACCTGTAGATGACCTGGAACCAGTGGGTTTGGCGACGAGTATGAAGCGAGGGCCAGCCAACGAGAGCGTACAGGTCGCAGTGGTGGGTAGTATATGGGGCTTTGGTGACAAATTGGATGGCACTGTGATAGACTGCATCCAATTTGTTGAGTAAAATGTTGGAGGCTATTTTGTAAATGACATTGCCGAAGTCGAGGATCGATAGGATGGTCAGTTTTACGAGGGTATGTTTGGCAGCATGAGTGAAGGATGCTTTGTTGCGAAATAGGAAGCCGATTCTAGATTTAATTTTAGTTTGGAGATGTTTAATGTGAGTCTGGAAGGAGAGTTTACAGTCTAACCAGACACCTAGGTATTTGTAGTTGTCCACACATTCTAAGTCTGAACCGTCCAGAGTAGTGATGCTGGACGGGCGGGCAGGTGCGGACAGCGATTGGTTGAAGAGCATGCATTTAGTTTTACTTGCATTTAAGAGCAGTTGGAGGCCATGAAAGGAGTGTTGTATGGCATTGAAGCTTGTCAAGAGGTTAGTTAACCCAGTGTCCAAAGGGCCAGAGGTATACAGAATGGTGTCGTCTGCGTAGAGGTGGATCAAAGAAATCACCAGCAGCAAGAGCGACATCATTGATGTATACAGAGAAAAGAGTCGGCCCGAGTATTGAACCCTGTGGCACCCCCATAGACTGCCAAAGGTCCGGACAACAGGCCCTCCGATTTGACACACCGAACTATCTGAGAAGTAGTTGGTGGATCAGGCGAGGCAATCATTTGAGAAACCAAGGCTGTTGAGTCTGCCAAAAAGAATGTTGTGATTGACAGAGTCGAAAGCCTTAGCCAGGTCGATGAATACGGCTGCACAGTAATGTCTCTTATCGATGGCGGTTATGAGGGGGGGTGGAGGGCTGTTGATCGGGGTAGGGGTAGCCAGGTGGAAAGCATGGCCAGCCGTATAAAAATGCTTATTGAAATTCTCAATTATAGTGGATTTATCGGGGTGACAGTGTTTCCTAGCCTCACTGCAGTGGGCAGCTGGGAGGTGGTGCTCTTATTCTCCATAGACTTTACAGTGTCCCAGAACTTTTTTGAGTTTGTGCTACAGGATGCAAATTTCTGGTTGAAAAAGCTAGCCTTAGCTTTCCTAACTGCCTGTGTATATTTGTTCCTAACTTCCCTGAAAAGTTGCATATCCCGGGGGCTGTTCGATGCTAATGCAGAACGCCACAGGATGTTATTGTGCTGGTCAAGGGCAGTCAGGTCTGGAGAGAACCAAGGGCTATATCTGTTCCTGGTTCTAAAGTTTTTGAACGAGGCATGCTTATTTAAGATGGTGAGGATGACACTTTTAAAGAATAAACAGGCATCCTCTACTGACGGGATGAGGTCAATATCCTTCCAGGATACCCGGGCCAGGTCGATTAGAAAGGCCTGCTCGCTGAAGTGTTTTAGTGAGCGTTTGACAGTGATGAGGGGTGGTCGTTTGACCGTAGACCCATTACGGATGCAGGCAATGAGGCAGCGATTGTTTGAGATCTTGGTTAGGATGATATCTATGAGGGTGCCCGTGTTTATGGATTTGGGGTTGTACCTGGTGGGTTCATTGATCATTTGTGTGAGATTGAGAGCATCAGCTTAGATTGTAATGGCTGGGGTGTTAAGCATGTCACAGTTTAGGTCACCTAGCAGCACGAGCTCTGAAGATAGATGGGGGCAATCAATTCACATATGGTGTCCAGAGCACAGCTGGGGGCAGAGGGTGGTCTATAGCAAGCGGCAACGGTGAGAGACTTGTTTCTGGAAAGGTGAATTGTTAAAAGAAGAAGCTCGAACTGCAGTAGATTAAAACACCGCCCCCTTTGGTAGTTCTATCTTGTCGGGAAATGTTATAGTTAGGGATGGAAATTTCAGGGGTTTTGGTGGTCTTCCTAAGCCAGGATTCAGACACGGCTAGGACATCCGGGTTGGCAGAGTGTGCTAAAGCAGTGAATAAAACAAACTTAGGGAGGAGGCTTCTAATGTTAACATGCATGATACCAAGGCTTTTACGTTTACAGAAGTCAACAAATGAGAGCACCTGGGGAGTAGGAGTGGAGCTAGGCACTGCAGGGCCTGGATTAACCTCCATCACCAGAGGAAGAGTAGGATAAGGGTATGGCTAAAGGCTATCAGGACTGGTCATCTAGTGTGTTCAGAGCAGAGTAAAAGGAGCATGTTTCTGGGCACGATAGAATAGATTCAAGGCATAATGTACAGACAGAGGTATGGTAGTATGTGAGTACATTGGAGGTAAAACTAAGCATTAAGTAATGATGAGAGAGATATTGTCTCTAGCGACGTTTAAACCAGGTGATGTCACTGCATATGTGGGAGGTGGAACTAAATGGTAGGTTAAGGCATAATGAGCAGGGCTAGAGGCTCTACAGTGAAATAAGACAATAATCACTAACCAGGACAGTAATGGACAAGGCATATTGATATTAAGGAGAGGCATGCGTAGCCGGGTGATCAATAGGGGTCCAGTGAGTGGTTGGGCTGGCTGGAGACACGGCGATTCAGACAGCTAGCAGGCCATGGCTAGCAAGCTAGCAGAAGGGCCTTAGAGGGACGTCTCGACAGAGGAAAGTCTGTTCAGCCTCCACGTGCTGTGAAGTCGATAGACCAGTCGTGATGGATTAGTAGGGTTCCGAGTAGCAGTGGGGTCTATGTCCAAATTGGCAAAATAGGTATAGTGGCCTGAGAAATTGGCCGATGGATCTATACAGCTAACAGTCCAATATGCTCTAGACAGCTAGTGGATGGGCATTCAGGGGACGTCGCGATGTAGAGGCCAGCTGAGTACCCCCTCAAGCAGATTACGTCGTAGTCGCAAAGGATCGGCGGGGTTCCGTGCCCCGTACCGGCAGTAGAAGGGGTCCGGGTATTGTAGCCCAGGAGTGGCTGATGGGCCTCTTTAGCTAGCCGGGTGAAAGGGCCTAGCATGGGCTAGCTACAGGCTAATTGGTGCTTGCTCCATGACCGACGTTAGCCAGCAGTCACTCGGATAGCAGCTGGCTAGCTGCGATGATCCAGATGAAAAAATCCAGAGCTTGCGGTAGAAAATAGGTCCGGTATGCTCTGGTTTGAGTCGCGTTGTACAAACGTGCGAGAACTTTCCGAGCTAATGGTTAGCTGATGACCGCTAGCAGTGGTTAGCTGACTACTAGCTACTGAGCTAGCTAGCTTCTGTTGGGGGATTCCAGATTCGAGGTGAATAAAAATACTTTATAAAAAAAACAGATCCCCACCACATTGGGTGAGGCGGGTTGCAGGAGAGTGTTTTGAAGTTGAGTAAAAAAAAAAAAAAGAAGATATGCGAAGAAAAATATATAAAAAAGGTATATACATGGGACACGACAAGACGAAGGACAAAAGACGTCTGACTGCTACGCCATCTTGGATTTAAACAAGTGTGTGGCTTCGGGCCAAGTCTCTGAATGTCCTTGAGTGGCCTAGCCAGAAACCGGGCTTGAACATCTCTGTAGAGGCCTGAAAATAGCTGTGCAGCGACCCTCCCCATCCAACCTGACAGAGCTTGAGGGGCTCTGCAAAGAAGACTGGGGGAAACTCCCCAAATACAGGTGTGCAGCTTGTAGCGTCATACCCAAGAAGAATCGAGGCTGTAATCGCTGCCAAAGGTGCTTCAACAAAGTACTGAGTAAAGGGTCTGAATACTTATGTAAATGTTATTCCAGTTTGCAAATATTTCTAAATGCTTTGTCATTATGGGGGTATTGTGTATATATTGATGAGGGGGAAAAAACTATTTAATCCATTTTAGAATAAGGCTGTAAGGTAACAAAATGTAGAAAAAGTCAAGGTGTCGGAGAACTTTCCGAATACACTGTATTTAAATAGATATCACTTCAAAACAGCTTAAACAAACGCAAATGCAGCTACTTTGCTGTTATTCTGGCTGCAATGTTTGACATTACTGTAAGTTAGCTGTAGTTGGCTAGCTAGCAAGCATGGGATAAGAATGTTGCCAGCCAGTATGGCATTGGAACATTTAGAACGAACAACTCGGTTGCGTCCATAGATGCAGAACAAAAAGACAATGACTGGGTTGCGTCTCTGGAACTCGAACCGATAGAACGAACGTCCAGCCGGTTTGGGTAGCAACCCTTGATTTGTGTCGGGACTATGTATTGTGGAAGGATTAAATAGTATGAAAAAAAGTTCATGAAAATATGTAAATCATTATTTGAATATGTTGGTAACCCGGTGTATAAAAACGATAATGCCCTCGAAGCAGGTGTTTGGAGAATATATTGTTACGGTTTGCCGGGCCCTCTACAATATATCCTCCAAACACCAGCTTCTCGGGCATTATCAAATAAATAACTAACCAATAAGGAACAAACCTATACACATACATACAGACTAAGCAATACAGAACGGCACCCTATTGCCTATATTGTGCTCTAATTTTGACCAGAGCCGTATGGGCCCTGGTCAAAATAAGTGCAATAGGGTGCCGTTTGGAACACAATCCAAGTCTACATAATACATTGTAATGTGTTCTATCACGCAACCAAAAGCAGCCAAAACAAATATGAGCAATTGGTGTTTGAGCAACTAATAAGGTCAAGCTTTGCATGGTTACTTTGCTAGCTCATGTCATTGGCCGTTGTGGACATATTTTCCATCACTATGTAGATCTCTGTCAGACATAACCTTAGATGACTGAAGATTGATATGATTGGCATGTTATGCTTTTTTAAATGGTATTTACACCTGTGTTTCCCATAGATTTCAATTGAAATTGAGAAAACAATTTGTCAGGAGCGCTACACGGGTATCCCAAAAATGTTAATCAATTCCATTGAAAGTCCAAATTATTTTAAGTGGGTGGCAACTGAGCTAGGCGGGGGGCAATATCAAAATAGAAAAGCAAAACTAATTCATTCTGCAAACTGGTTGCACCAATTTCTGCCTGTGTGTATATAAAACCAAAATATGATATTTGTCAAGAATCATTGTCACTTCCTACCTTTTGAGTCAGATGGCTTGGCAACAGTCTCAGCAACTTTGTTCTTCTTTGATTTCTACAAAAAAAAAAGATAAATAGCTCGGTTTCCATCCAATCTGCATCAAACAATATGGACATTTTCCCACCAGAGACTTGTTTCCATCAAACTGACCTTTTGCGGATAAAAGGCTCTGCGTTATGACAAAGTGCACATAAAAATAACTTTTGTTGCTAAATTCCCATGCACCGAATGAAAAATACAAGTTAAATGGGTTTCCATCGCATTTTCAACTCTACTGATGGTTTAGTCACAAAAACTTGTTTAGAAAATGTGCCCACTCTGGTCTTGGCATATGCGCTCTAGCCAACAGCTCGCAGATACAGTGCTGGTAGGCTACCTACATTATAAGATTATTATGGATAAGAGTGATATTATTTGTATTTGTCAAACGGCAGTCAAGCATGGATCATAATGTCACCAGAATAAGACCCTGGATATTTATTAGAAAGAAGCATCAAGCTCATCACCTTGCACATTCACATTCAAGTTAATGATAAAAATTTAAAAAAGTTATCCGTAGCCTAATAAACTGCACGCTTTCCCAAACCGTAGTGGGAGGACCACACAACATATCGCCACACAATATATCAATATGTGCGAATAAAATCGTTTCCACCGCCATTTCTCGCACAATTCATTTTACCGACACAAAAAGATTCCACCTTGTCGAACGAACTAATTGTCTGTTGGCATTTATACAACTGTACCGGCATTTCATGTTTCCATCAGCCCATTACTTTTTTTTATGCATCATGTAATTAATCCGCATGAAATGGTTGGATGGAAACGTGGTTAATGTTACAGTAAATTCCAGGTAACTGACATTCCGGTAAGGGGAGAACCTTTACTTCCACTTACAGTAAGTACGATTTTCACTGACATCAATGCAGGTCTACATTTTTTATTAGAAAACTCTACGAATGTGTACCTTTGTTGCCTTGGCCTTGGCCCTCTTCTCCTCCATTTTCTCCCTCAGTTTATCCACCTCTTCCTTGGTCCCGTTGAGGACGACAAGGCTTTCGTCTTTGAACGGGTCGCCACACTGCAACCAAGAGAAGGTTTAGTTAAGCCCCAACATTCTTATACATTATTTTCATGACATATGTTATGCTTTTGAGTATCTTATTTGAATCCATTAGTTTAACATTACGGGGATGGTTTATGAAAGGAAAACACATGTAGGGATTCTAAACTCCCATACGGGTATGCAGTCTTGTATTTTATTCGCAATGTTCAATGCAAATATAGAACATATAAACATGTATTTTGTGTACTTTAGAGCCACAACAACAAGGACATGAAGCAAGAAGGTGATGGGGGGGGAATAGTTACATATCGGGATATTTTTGACAATATACCGTATAGTATTATTTTGACAATATCGCAATATTATTTTTGCGCTAGTTGTCTGTACCTGCACCAAAACTTCTGTATTTTTCCTTCATAGCTTGTTCTCCATCTACTTTTTAAATAGGGAGCTTTTATTTCCATGACTGATCAAAACTAATTTTCTCATGGCTCTCTCTTGTCCCTCTGCAGCAGACATATAGTGAGCATTATATTTGGACCATGGAATCTCAAAATCACAGTATTGAATCGCAATACAAATAGCATTCTGAAAATCACAATACATAATCGTATCGGCACCTAAATATCGTGATAATATTGTATCGTGAGGTGACTGGCAATTCCCAGCCCTAGTAAATAATACTTTTCCAAATCTCAATGGAACATAGTTACTTACAATCACAAAACAATAAATAACCTAAGCCTAATACTAAGATAGTGGTGGCCAAATATATTGGCACCCCTGTACCTTTCTTAAATAATTCCCCATTTCAGAACCATTTTTTAAATACAATGTTAGCCTAATTAAGCTAACTAAAACAAAATGGCACCCAGGAACTAATACTTGAGATAACAAAAAAAAGTGCCTTCTTGTACCCATTAAAGAGCTTCTTCTTTGGCCCACTCGAGTGGTGCCTTCCACTAACTGCTGTTTTCACATCTCGCCATAGGTTTGATGGAATTCGGAGTCGTCGCTGGACACTCCAGAACAGTTCAGTGTTTATTCTTGAACTGTTCCTGGGTGCTTTTTGATGTGTGTTTGGGTTGTTGTCCTGCTGGAACACCCACAACCTTCAACAGAGACCCATTTTTGGTTCTGCAATGTTGACAATCCAATAACGTGTGGAGACTAGGGCTGTGGTTTTCACAAAATTAGTTAATTAACATACATATTTAGCATCTCCTGGCTTTCACACCTCCTAAATCCATTATTTATTTTAGACAAGTCTAAAGAAGCATGAAGAAAATGTCATCTATTTCAGAAGAAAATAATAGCATACTCTGAGTTGTCCTTATGTTAGGTCCTGATGTGGATATGCCAAATGGCTATGGGCTGCACTAGTTAATTTAGCAGAGAAGATTTACTTACTATTCCGTGTCATTTTTTTATAGTATGAAGAATACAATTGAACAAAGCTGAATAAAATTTGTGCCTCAGATTTGTGCCTCGACACAATCCTGTCTCGGAGCGCTAAGGACAATTCCTTCGTCCTCATGGCTTGGTTTTTGCTCCGACATGCACTGTCAGCTATGGGACCTTATATAGACAGTTGTGTGCCTTTCCAAATCATGTCCAATCAATTGCATTTGCAACAGGTAGAATCCAATCAAGTTTTAGAAACATCTCAAGGATGATCAATGGAAACAGGATGCAGCTGAGCTCAATTTTGAGTAACATAGCAAAGGGTCTGAATACTTTTGTAAATAAGGTATTCCTGTTTTTAATTTAACACATTCGCAAACATTTAAGAACCTGCTTTTGCTTTGTCATTATGGGGTATACTTTCCAAATGCACTGTATGTGGTTTCACGCAGTGTGCACGCAAAGAGTTGTAGAAAATAAATATGCAGTATGAATATCACACATTCGGTACTTGGTATTTTATTAGGATCCCCATTAGCTGTTGCAAAGGCAGCAGCTACTCTTCCTGGGGTCCACACAAAACATAATACAGAATGACATAATACAGAACATCAAAAGACAAGCACAGCTCAAGGACAGAACTACATCGATTTTTTTTTTAAAAGGCACACCTAGCCTAGATATCAATGCATACACACAAACTGACAAATCTAGGTCAAATCGGGGAGAGTCGTTGTGCCGCGAGGTGTTTTTTATCTGTGTTTTGAAACCAGGTTTGCTGTTTATTTGAGCAATATGAGATGGAAGGAAGTTCCATGCAATAAGGACTTGGGGACTGTGAAAAGACCCCTGATGGTATGTCTGGTGGGATAAGTGTATGTGTCAGAGCTGTGTGTAAGTTAACTATGCAAACAATTTGGGATTTTCAACACATTGATTCTTATACACTGCGCAAAAAAATTAAGGGAACACTTAAACAACACAATGTAACTCCAAGTCAATCACATTTCTGTGAAATCAAACTGTCCACTTAGAAAGCAACACTGATTGACAATAAATTTCACATGCTGTTGTGCAATGGAATAGACAAAAGGTGGAAATTATAGGCAATTAGCAAGACACCCCCAATAAAGGAGTGGTTCTGCAGGTGTTGACCACAGACCACTTCTCAGTTCCTATGCTTCCTGGCTGATGTTTTGGTCACTTTTGAATGCTGGCGGTGCTTTCACTCGTGGTAGCATGAGACGGAGTCTACAACCCACACAAGTGGCTCAGGTAGTGCAGCTCATCCAGGATGGCACATCAATGCGAGCTGTGGCAAGAAGGTTTGCTGTGTCTGTCAGCGTAGTGTCCAGAGCATGGAGGCGCTACCAGGAGACAGGCCAGTACATCAGGAGACGTGGAGGAGGCCGTAGGAGGGCAACAACCCAGCAGCAGGACCGCTACCTCCGCCTTTGTGCAAGGAGGAACACTGCCAGAGCCCTGCAAAATGACCTCCAGGATATTTTTGAAACTAGTGAATGTAACGCGCCAATGTAAACTCAGATTTTTTTTATATAAATATGAACTTTATCAAACAAAACATGCATGTATTGTGTAACATGAAGTCCTATGAGTGTCATCTGATGAAGATCAAAGGTTAGTGATTAATTTTAGCTATATTTCTGCTTTTTGTGACTTCTATCTTTCGCTGGAAAAATGGCTGTGCTTATTGTGGTTTGGTGTGACCTAACATAATCATTTGTAGTGCTTTCGCTGAAAAGCATATTTGAAAATCAGACACTTGTGGGATTAACAACAAGATTACCTTTAAAATGATATAAGACACAGAGATGTATGTTTGAGGAATTTTAATTATGAGATTTCTGCTTTTTGAATTTGGCGCCCTGCACTTCGACTGGCTGTTGTCATATCGATCCCGTTAGCCGGATTGCAGCCATATGAAGTTAAGAACAAAGTGTGATCGATACATGTGGATGATCTTGTTCGTGTATTGTTTGTAAACACCCTGGTAGGTTGAATAATAACCTGAACCAGATTACAGGCACAGGTTACAGTAAGAAGCTTCCTCTTGAGGGGACAGCTTGATGAAAACCAGTCAATATTCAGGTCCCCAAGAAAGTAGACCTCTCTGTTTGTCACATACACTATCAAGCATTTCACACATTATTTAGATACTGACTGTTAGCACTTGGTGGCCTATAGCAATACACCAAAAGAAAAGGCTTTAGATGTGCCAAGTGAACCTGCAACCACAACACTTCAATAACACTTGACATAAGATCTTCTCTAAGCGTTACAGGGATATGGCTCTGAATATATACAGCATCACCTCCCCCATAAGCATTTCTGTCTCTTCTATACTTGTATTGCTACTGATGTATCATCAAATGAATTATCTAAGTAAGTCTCAGAAATTGCTAATATATGAATGTCATGATGTTAGCAAGTTATTGATTTCATTAACCTTATTTCTAAAGGCAACATATATTAATATGGGCTATTTTCAGCCCTTTCCTGGGTAGCTTATCAGAGATAGACATAATACTGAAAAGAGCAGACAAAGCAAGAGACAAAAATACATTCAGCAGTCCATTAATCAATTGGTGTGTGTGTGTGTGTGTGTGTGTGTGTGTGTGTGTGTCTGTGTGCTGCGGAGTTGAGGCTACAAACCATATGATTACCTCTCTCATCCATTCCACGCTTCTGGGAGGGAGGGTGGACAATGAGCCGGTCATAGCGGATGTACGCAATGTCCCCGCGCATTGTCAGTCATGTGGGCACACTCTACCTCAATCTTCCTGTGGTCCATCTTCAATTTCTCAGAGATCATTTCACTCACTTAATCCTCAGACTCTGTCCAGGTCTCATGTGGAGATTCTGCAATTCCGTCCACAACTATGTCGTTCCGCCTTGATTGTCCCTCGAGATAGTCTGATTTATCTGTCATTGTTATCATGAATTCACACACAGAACTGATGTCCTCTCTCAATGACTTACAGATTGCTGTCATCTTGCCATTCTCTTGTTTCAACTCATCGAGCTGAACCTGGGAGAACTGCACAACTGTTCTTCAGGTCCTGTAAATCTCTGGTCAGGTCGCCCATTCTTTTATTGGTAAAATCCACGAGAATTTGTACAAAACACTTGAAGCAATTTTCTTGTGGTTGTAACAACTGCTTGTAGGTCTCTTTTTGTTGTTTAAAAGTTCCTTCACGTGTGATAGAGAGACACCACTGTCCTCAACGGTAATCCCGCCGGCTTTGGTCTTTGTCATGGTAGCTAGCAACGTATGTTACGCTGTTACTCCTCGCAGTTCCAGACATGCCAGGTCACAGGGAAGATTGAAAACAACAGCAGGGATCGAGACAGCCACAAACCCGGAACAATCCATGGTCCCAGCCACAATGGCTAACCTCGTCGCGGGCTGCGTTCAAGAAAACCTCGCTAGCTTGATATGCAGCTAGCTAGCAGCTAGGCTAGCTGCAACGCCAAATAGCTCCTCAGACCCATCCTTGGTCAGCAGGATCATTGGATAGAGATAAGCAGTCCCAGAAACTGATGCCAACTGCTACAAACTTTCCAAACAAAAACCGAGCTCTTCCTCATTACGCGTTCAACCGGAAGTGATATGAGGGGAGGCCATTAAATTGTGGAATAATGGAGGGGAAAAAAATCACTATTCTACTCAAATCAACAGCTTCTGTTGTGTTCTTTCCCTCTTTCATAAAAACAAAAAAACAGACCTGTGCATCACTACTGAATGTTTGTTTTCATTAATGAGTGACAAATGCTCACGTGCACACTCATGTACACATGCACACACTCATAACGTCACACTCGGCCACACAAAGACAAAAACCCACCAGCAGGGGGGACCTATTGTGTCCTGGTGTCAGCTCAATGTGACCTCTGGCCATGTGGCCAACAATAACTAATCTCAGTCGCTGACCAGGCAGCAAACAAAACACTGGCTGAGGCTGTCGCTGCCTCTGGCGGCACTCTACTCTGCACAGCACTAAACCAGCCACAGCAGCAGAACCATCTGAGAACTCTCCCAGGAGAGAGGGAGCGAGAGAGGCAGAGAGAAATGAGTCGAGGATAAGATCCATAATCCATGCTGCAAATCTGACATTGGAAGGAAGATTGGGGTTGCTTAGCTTTTTTGTGTTAAATCTAAAATTGGGAAAGAAGAGAGAGAGCAATAGCGATATGGTGTGAGAGATGAAGAGAGAAAAGAAATTAAGCGAGGTAGTTGAAGATCATTTTAAAGGTGGTAGGAGACTGTCGGGAAAGGTTGCCAGTGCTTCTATATGGGTGTGTGTGTGCGCCAAATGAGAGAGAATCCGCCCGTTACCAGGCAGGGCCGGCCCTCATCTCAGATGGGATGCAGTGGGAGCGCCTCAGCCACAGACGTGAGGATAAGAAATGACACACATGCAGGCACACACACACGCTCAAAACAGAGACGGATGCGGAGTACAATGACCTTGCGAGCCACCCACCGACCTGAGACAACCACAACAAAAGCAACGCACAGCAAACTGCAGCAGCAACAGCTCCACCAGCCCATCCCTTGACAACCCATGGCTCCAGCTCCCTGCGTGCGCCAGGCTTGACTCCCTGTTGGTTCCGGCTCGCCATTTTTTGGCCAAGCGCTTAATGTTTAACCTATTCTTCAGCGAAAGGACCCCGGGCTCAACTGCAATTAAGGTAACTGGATAGCCTTATCCTCTTTGCTCTGAATAAAAATGTTGCTGAGGGTAGTATGCTATGATGTGTGTGGTATTAAACATTCCCACAATGAGCTTTCAATTACAAATACCTAAGAGTGATGGAATATCTGGTTAATTACTCAATCCATTAACAGGTGATAAAATAAAAGCATGGCTCCATGAGAACTAGCAGTGTTTAATCCAACTAATAATGGCAACAGGTGGTTCACATTTTTTTTGTTTTTTAATCTTGCACACTGGATGATACACTGCTATCCACACGTAGTTTGCTTAGTTTCTAAATAAACAACGCCAGTTGACGGTTTCATTTCTTGTGAAAAAGTCTCCCATTAACAATACATCAATGGCAATTTGTCATAAGCAAACAAGACAGCCCTCTCAGAATCAGTAAGCCAAGAATGAGATAAAGTTGAATAGAACCCCCAGGGATTTATCTGTCTGTTGACATAATTACTGCAGAGACCAATCCTGTTTGTTTTTTCCTTGATGTCACAATGGCCTGTGTAGTTGATGTGAGAGACCCTTGGGATTTCATTACATATTTGCATAACAAGCCCAATGTCCAAATCTCTTCAACGGGCTGCCACTGATTATCGGGTTCTAGCAAGTCTCCGGTGAATACGTCTCTCTAGTGTGCTATCAGGCAACTGCAGAGGGTGTTATAAGAGCAAAAGTTATCCCTTTTCTACTGAATTCTTATTGATTCTCCACCAGTGGTAGTGCAGTGAATGAGCGAAGCAGTGTAGCTCACTTCTTACAAAATATAACCAATCTGTTAGCAGGAACAACAAGTAGACCTACTTTGATTTACAAGTGATTAAGAAAATGTATGACGGTAATTATGGCTGTGAGATCCTATTTAGATCCAGGGTATTGTGTATCTAGGAGCTAGAGCATTTCCATATTTCGAAACCTGTATACTGCAAAAAAACAAAACTTGTTTGCATGGCTAGGTTCAACATTCAAATGTGCATATCTATTCTGATGTCAATGAGTCTGTCTCTTGCATTGCTTAATGATTCACTTCTTAAATTTCCTGAGCCAGCTTCCTCAGTCCATCTAGCAGCATTATCTATGCATTTCCTCTCTACTCACTTGTATCATGTGTCATCTGTTGTGATCGGATTAATAAGCACTCCATAAAAAGCTACTCATCTTTGCTGTGTGCTGGGTCGTTAAACACCTCTAGAAAGAATCCCTGTATGAATTGCAATGAGGAAACAGATTCGTCTTAGACTGTAAAACATTGCCAATAATTGTGGTTATTTTTCAATAATCTCCATAAAAAGTATGGAAGGGTATGAGTCTTTAAAATACTTTTAATGTCTCAAGTCTGGCTTTGTCATTTTACAGTACAGCCTAACCCTGGTCCTTTGCTGCCGGTGGTTGCGTGGTGTCCGTCCAGTGCTGGACTATTATGCTCCAGCTGGAAGGCGCAAAGTGCAGTTTCCTGTTCTGCCTGGGAATATGCATGCTCATCTGCTCGGTCATCTACCTGAGGGCCATGGCTGGCACAGATCCCCAGGGTCAGAGTGGGCCCCAGGGCTGCAGGCCATTCTCTAAGTACTGCCAAGCTTTCATCCCCAGCACCAAGGGCTCGCCAGCATGGCAACGCCGTGACTGCCAGGTGGAGAGCTATCTTCTGGGTATGGGAAGTCGAGGTGGGGACCAGGACTGCTCCCGCCTGGTGAGGGAGCTTCACTTCATCACCCGCCCGCTGAGCCGGGAGGAGGAAGACTACCCTCTGGCCTTCATCCTCACTGTCCACAAGGAGCTGGAGCTGTTGGTGCGCCTGCTGCGGGCCATCTACACGCCGCAGAATGTCTACTGTGTCCACGTGGACGCCAAGGCTCCGCGGGAGTACAGGGAAGCCGTGGAAAGCCTTGTGGGCTGCTTCCCCAATGTGTTCCTGGC
This sequence comes from Salvelinus namaycush, assembly GCF_016432855.1. Taxonomy (NCBI): domain Eukaryota; kingdom Metazoa; phylum Chordata; class Actinopteri; order Salmoniformes; family Salmonidae; genus Salvelinus; species Salvelinus namaycush. The sequence goes on along the minus strand of NC_052308.1, from coordinate 51,036,859 downwards.
CAGCCACAGCGAGATGGTGACCTACGCCGGCTTCTCACGGCTGCAGGCCGACATCAACTGCATGAGGGACCTGACGGCATCGCCTGTGCCCTGGAGGAAGGTGCTCAACCTGTGCGGCCAGGACTTCCCTGTAAAGAGCAACCTGGAGCTGGTGCGCTACATGCAGAGCAAGGAGTGGAGGGACAGGAACATGACCCCGGGCATCAAGCAGCCTGCGGCTATGAGGCACCGGACTCAGCTGCAGTACAGGGAGGTCAGGGGCTCCCACGTGGCCCCCAAGCGCGGAGGCCCAAAGAAAGGTGCTCCGCCCCACAGGCTTCAGATTTACTTTGGTACAGCCTACTACGCACTAACCAGGACCTTTGTGGAGTTTGTACTGAGGAGTCACGTGTCCAGAGACCTGCTAGAGTGGTCCAAAGACGCATTCAGCCCAGATGAGCACTACTGGGTGACGCTCAATCACATTAAAGGTAAAGTACAAGTTTACAAACAGCACATAAAAAGCAACTTGTAATCTCTGTAACACAATTGGTTCTGAGCTTATATCAATGCATAGGGACATTTCTAACTGTTAAATCCATGAGGAAAACAGATAAGACACCTACAATCTTTCCATGAGTGCATAGCTATGCCACGCACAACCTTTCCAATTTGAAATGTATCCAAAAGCAAAAACCTAGGAGACGAAATAGCTATGCTTAGTCGATATATCCTGGTGGCCTAGGAACTGAGATCATGAAAGGCTGACTTACAGTACACTTATTTGGGGTGTTCAAAGATTACTTCTAGCCTTGAAACTTAAAAGGAATGGGTTCAACATGCCCACTCTGTTTGAAGTAAAGTAAACCAGCGTAGCTCAATGACATGTATTTTATGAAGCCCTTTTTACATCAGCAGTTGTCAAAGTGCTTCACAGATAACCAGCCTAAAACCCCAAAAGAGAAAGAAATGCAGAAGCACAGTGGCTAGGAAAAATAAGTCAATAAATATTCCACCCCTTTGTTATGGCAAGCCTAAATACATTCAGGAGTACAAGTTTGCTTATCAACACAATACATTGCATGGACTTACTCTGTTTGCAATAATAGTATATAATAGGACTTTTGAATGACTACCTCGTCTCTGTACCCCACACATACAATTATCTGTAAGGTCCCACAGTCGAGCAATTCATTTCAAAACACAGATTCAACAACCCTCCGCTTGTAATCGTTAAGGATTATGGGTTTTTCATGATAAAAAACAAGAATGGAGCTAAGTACAGGCAAAATCCTACAGGAAAACCTAGTTCAGTCTGCATTCCACCAGACACTAGGAGATGAATTCACCTTTCATCAGGACAAGAACCTAACACACAAGGCCAAATCTACACTGGCGTTGCTTACCAGAGTGTTCTTACCAGAGTGGCCGAGTAACATTTTTTGACTTAAACCCACTTGAGAATCTATGTCTAAACCTGAAAATGGCTTCGCAATGATCAACAACCAATTTGACAAGCTTGAATTTTGAAAATAATAAATGGGCAGTCCAGTTGTAGTCCAGGTGTGGAAAGCTCTTAGAGACTTACAGCTGTAAACGCTGCCAAAGGTGCTTCTACAAAGTATTGACTTACGTAAATTAGATATTTCTGTATTTCAAAAAAATTCAAAATACATGTTTTCACTTTGTCATTCTGGGATATTGTGTGTAGTGTGTCATTCTGGGATATAGATGATATTGTGTGTAGTGTAGATTGTGTGAAGATGGGTGAGAGAAAAAAATGTAATCTATTTTGAATTCAGGGTGTAACAACAGAATGTGGAATAAGTCAAGGTGTATGACTATTTTGAAGGCTCTGCAAGTGACACGTGAGAGGCTATAATGGAACGTGAGAATGAGATTATCTGTTTTGGATCGATTATCTGCTCCTAGAAGCGCCAGGGAGTCATGTAGGAGGCGGCTGGGGTGGCGAGATCCGGACAATCAAATGGAGGGACCAAGAGGGGACTGTACACAATGGATGCAAAGGTACAACAACTCCCTTTCCCAGTCAAAGTCAGTTTCTACTCTCGATCTCACTTGTCTAGGGCAAGTTTTGCGCCTTGATTCCAGATTAGTCTTCTGATTAGGAAGCAAACTGTTTACACAAATCAAAATTGTATGTCACATGCGCCGAATACAACAGGTACTTACTGAAAAGCCCTTAACCAACAATGGTTAAGAAAATATTAACCAAATAAACAAAAGTTTTAAAAAAGCAACAACAAAAAATAACAGAGGCTATATACAGGGGGTACCGGTACCGAGTCAAGGTGCAGGGGTACAGGTTAGTCGAGGTAACTGAGGTAATATGTACACTAGAAGACAAGTACATTAGAGTGTTTAGTTTGAGAAACAGAAACTTCACAAGTCCTCAACTGGCAGCTTCATTAAAAAGTACCCGCAAAACACCAGTCTCAACGTCAACAGTGAAGAGTCGACTCCGCGATGCTGGCCTTCTAGGCAGAGTTGCAAAGAAAAAGCCTCAGACTATCCAATAAAAAGAAAAGATGGGCAAAAGAACAGACACTGGACAGAGGAACTCTAACACTAATGTACTTGTCCTCTTGCTCAGTTGTGCACCAGGGCATCCCACTCTTTCAATTCTGGTTATAGCCAGTCTGCGCTGTTCTGTGAAGGGAGTAGTACACCGCTTTGTACGAGATCTTCAGTTTCTTGGCAATTTCTCGCATGGAATAACCTTCATTTCTCAGAACAAGAATAGACTGACGAGTTTCAGAAGAAAGGTCTTTGTTTCTGGCCATTTTGAGCCTGTAATCGAACCCACAAATGCTGATGCTCCAGATACTCAACTAGTCTAAAGAATTAGGCTAATTGACATCATTTGAGTCAAATGGAGGTGTACCTGTAGATGTATTTCAAGGCCTACCTTCAAACTCAGTGCCTCTTTGCTTGACATCATGGGAAAATCAAAAAAAGTCATCCGTTCACCTACTCTGCGTCTCAAAGATATGGCGGTTGGAACCAAAAATCTCAAATTTGGACTCAGACCAAAAGACAGATTTACACCTGTTTAATGTCCATTGCTCATGTTTGTTGGCCCAAGCAAGTCACTTCTTCTTGGTGTCCTTTAGTAGTGGTTTCTTTGCAGGAATTCAACCATAAAGGCCTGATTCACGCAGTCCTCTCTGAACGGTTGATGTTCAGATGTGTCTGTTACTTGAACTCTGTGAAGCATTTATTTGGGCTGCAATCTGAGGTGCAGTTAATTGCAGATTTGAGGCTGGTAACTCTAATGAACTTATCCTCTGCAGTAGAGGTAACTCTGGGACTTCCTTTCCTGTGGCAGTTCTCATGAGAGCCAGTTTCATCAAAGCGCTTGATGGGTTTTGCAACTGAACCTGAAGAAACTTTCATAGTTCTTCATTTTCCGGATTGCTTGACCTTCATGACTTAAAGTCATGACGGACTGTGGTTTCTCTTTGCTTATTTGAGCTGTTCTTGCCATAATATGGACTTGGTCTTTTACCAAATAGGCCGATCTTCTGTATACCACCCCTACCTTGTCCCAACCTAACTGATTGGCTCAAATGCATTAAGAAGGAAAGAAATTCCACAAATTAACAAGGCACACCTGTTAATTGAAATGCATTCCAGGTGACTACCTCATGAAGCTGGTTGAGAGAATGCCAAGAGTGTGCGAAGCTGTCATCAAGGCAAAGGGTGGCTACTTTGAAGGACCTCAAATATATTTTGATTTGATTAACACTTTTTTGGTTACTACATGATTCCATGTGTGTTATTTCATAGTTGATGTCTTCTCTATTATTCAACAATGTAGAAAACAGTAAAAATAAAGAAAAACCCTGGAATGAGTTGGTGTTCAAACTGTTGACTGGTACTGTTCATAAGTTATTTTCCAAGAGATGGCTAACAAAAGCAAGCGCTCTGCAAAAAATAAAAACAGTTCCACTCACCAGATGATCATTTGAAACGTAACTTCTTGTTGAAAGGTATTCTTGAAAAGGGAGACGCTAACAAATTAGCAACAACATCCTCTTTGATAAGACCTGCTGCAGCCGCTGCAAACTAGCCGACAACAAAAGCTAGCTAGACAGTGGGGAAACTACTGCTTGCTATTGTGCACTGACCTGTTGGCCTTCGAGAAGGCAGAAGTTTCCATACGTTTTTGTAAAAATGGTCCCACCCATTAAGTCAAAATGTTATTGGTTGATTCCACTCAAATGTTACCCTTATACAGTTGAATGGCAGATGCCTTTATCTAGCTTCTGCCAATGGCTGACTTACTTAGATTTATCTCCCCAGAGACCAGCAAAGAAAAATCCTGGTTGGATATTTTTTTATTTTCAGTGTTAACCCTTTCCAACAAAAACAGAAGAGATTAAAATCAGAACATAGTTGAAAAAATAATTATAATAATTATTTTATAAATCCTTAGCCCTTCTCTGAAGGTGTAAAGGCCAATTGTTCCCCACTGTGTTCGGATTAGTAATAATTTGTAGAGTGGCTCTATTTTCCCTCAGCGTGCATTTTTTCACTATTCTGAATGTCTAAAGAATCCATATGTTGTTCTGAAATATGAACACAGAAATACTGGACATTTTGAACTCTTATTATGGTGGTGATTTGACAAAATTACAATCATGGTCTTGAATTGGACTCACATTGTTCTGTCCTCGGTTTTGATTCAGTCTCAGACCCCTTGTCCCCCTCCCGGTCACGGTCTTGACTCGATTTTCTCCGGTCTTGGTCTTGAATTGGTCTCGCTGTAGTTGGTGTGGTCTACAGCTTATCATGAGGTACTCTACCTCAGGCGAGCAAAACCTTGAGACTTCCTTAATACAAAAAATGTCGCACCAGCTGTTATTGACAAATAAACAGACCACCACTCATCTTACCGGAGGTAGCTGTTCTTTCTTGTCGATGCACGGAAAACCCAGCCAACTGTATATTATCCATGTTGTCGTTCAGCCACGACTCGGTGAAACAATATATTACAGTTTAATGTCCCTTTAGTACGATAGTCTCAAATGGAGCTCATCCAGTTTATTCTCCAGTGACTGCACGTTGGCCAATAGGACGAATGGTAGAGGCGGGTTACCCAGTCGCTGACTAATTCTCACAAGGCACCCGGATCTGCGGCCTCTATCTCCATCTCCTGTTCATGCGAATGACGGGGATTTGGACCTGGTCCGGGAGCAGCAGTAAATCCTTTGCGTCAGACGGATTCCAGAAAAAAAGTATTTGTCCAGTTCGGGATGAGTAATCACTGTTCTGATATCCAGAATCTCTTTTCAGTCATAAGAGACGGTAGCAGAAACATTATGTACCAAAAAAGATACAATGCGGAAAAAATAAAATAAAATTGCGCAATTGGTTAGGAGCCCGTAAAACGGCAGCCATCCCCTCCGGCGCCATCGTTTGAGCAACAGCAGTTGATAGAATTTGATACTGAGCTGAATCTCATCTTTATGTCCCTTCTGCTGCACGTCTTTCCACAGGCCGCTATGTTAGGGACATCTGCATCTATGGTCTGGAGGATTTGCAGTGGATCATCGACAGAAACAGCATGTTTGCCAACAAGTTCGAGAGCAAGGCCTTCCCAGAAGCTTTGGACTGCCTGGAGCAGTGGCACAGAGACAAGGTCCTGCAGCAAGCCATGGTCCCCATCCAGTCATGGTGGCAACTTGCCACGCAAGGCAATGCCACCTCTCTTTTCAATGCCACGGTAGGACTTTGACGAGGCTGTGGGGTTCTTCCTGACCCAAATGGATGTAGTTCTCCAATACTTGTTGGTTATTGTATCACTTCAGAGGGCTGTACTAAAGTGTGCTGCAAGTGCCTTGATGCATTTCTGTTGGTGCGTTTAGCTCAAATCTCGAGAAAGTCACTGCATGGACACGCAATCAAAAGCTAAATGACAATTCTCTAACATTCTTCTCCATTCGTAGGAAATTGTTTGGGAGGTGAGCAGGGAAGACTTGTTATTGACATATCTCAGTTGTCCTGAAACGCTTTGTGGTAAATTTAGGCTCTGTGTATCATTAAGAGGCACAGTGGCTGAGAGGATGACGCAACCATAATCACTAAGGAATTCACAAGTCTCCCCCCACGTCAAACAAGGACCTTTACTGACCTGTGGTGCACTTTGACAACAGAACCGCATAGGCCACTGTACCAAAGACATTTGTCAACCTTTACAGGCAGAAACAGACAGCTCTGTAGACATTGTTGCTTAGATGTGTTGTAACAACTGGCCACTGTACCTAAGGAATTCGGCAAACCTTTACAAGGGAGAGCAACACACAGCTCTCTGGACATGGCTGCTTAGATGTGTGGTAACTTGAATATTGCCATTTCAAATTATTTTTACACTCAATTACATGTTAAGAATAATCCATTTAAAAGTAAACTATTAATACTGTGCGATTGCCTATTGCAAATAAAGTAGCACTCATTTTATGACAGCTTTACATATGTTTGTCTGTGATTGTTATGTTGTAAATGTGAACATTTTAAGGTAACTTCAGATAACTGATGTTTTTTTTCTTGTACTGTACCCAATGATTTATGAAAACTTGCTTGACGGGTCAATGTCCTCATTGTGGTTTCACAGTCTTGTTTAATATATTATGTACACACTTTATTAGAATACTTATGAAATACACATTGTTATATTTGGTAACATATGCTTGTTTTCCTTATACTCCAATCCCATTCGAAGAGGGTGAAAATTAAAAACACTGACAAAAGCTCTGACGAAGGCCTTGAGGCTGATACGTAAAAGCTTAATAAAGAGCAGTAAAAAGGTGTGATTGTTAAAAGGTAAAAATGTTGCGTGTGCTAATCTTGACCCGTTAACATTGTTTCCTATTTGTTTTGCAAATAATACAAAAATAGGTTACTCATTATTTAAAGTTACATAAAAAAATGTCCCACAGTTCTTTGATAATTTCAACTACTGCTAAACGATACCCTCTGAGCTTAGTACTGGCAAAGTACAACCGTATAATAAGCCAAATAGGCCTAAACATTTGCACTGACATTAAATATTGTTACATTGTGTATGTTGTCAATTTAAGAGAACAGGGTCCAATAAATGTGAATTAGGTTGAGGCAGGCAGTTAAGGTGTTCAACTGCCACTTTGACATCAAACCATATTTCAATTGACTTCAAAAAATGTAACATTAAGGGCTTGAAAGTGGAAATCGTACAGCATGCACATTTTCACCCAAAACGTGTTTGTTGACTGTAAAGGAAGTTTAGCTATTCACTGAAATTCCCAAATGCTTTGAATATATTAAACATTTGTTATAAATTCACTTGGTCTTAACTTAGCTTGATCTTTGCTTTGCTTCATGACTTTGCAAAAGGGTTGTTGATACAAATTGCACAATCACATGCAGTGCAAATGGACAAGGCACTTTGATCTGTTCCCCTTTGAGAGTTAGCAAGAAAAATTCCCACAAGTGGACAACCACAACAATGCTGCTCTCACGCTCTGATGGAGTCGGAAAGGTGACCTGCTGTGCTGCTCGCTCTCCCGATTCCACAGTAGTCCTGAAAACTCGACGTTAGCCAACAGTGACTAGGGTCTGGTTTCAATAAATGGACTCTTTTGGCATAGAGGAACTACACCACTGCCTACGTCACTACTTTATCCGCTTGAATAAAATACAAAATAGTAGCTAGCAAGATGGAGATCAGAGGCAGTGATGTAGCTCCTCTCTGCCCCACAAAAATAAAAGAGTCCATCATTGAAATCAGACCCTAGTCAATGTGTGGCCTATGGTCAGGTTTTTGCAACTAATACCACAGCACCACATGGTTTCCAATCATCTGGCAGCTTCCTCATTTAGCCTGGCTCAGGTTCCGGTCAGCTGGCTGATGGGATTGGGAATAACGACAGGCACAGGGCTGGGGGGGGGGTTATCTGGCTTCCATGACACCGAGGAGAGCTTTTACTGTCATAAAGTTACAGCACAGATTTATCGGAGGCGATCTGCTGTTTCTCAATAGGATTTCCTGTGTATTGTGTGTCCTACTTTATCTATCACATTCTTACCTTAAATAGAGCATGTAATCAATACAAATGTGAGAACAAAGTGCGGCAGGCATGGTGAATGGGCACCATGGTACTTTTCTATGTGCAAGATGGCAAACAGATACAGTAGCTCCAACATTTTATTTGCTTTCCTTTGCTAAACCACACACTGTATAATTTTGTAATTTCAAAACAAGGAAATTTGTATCTCCATATCACGGCAAATAATTTATGCAATAAGAACAGAAATGGACCCGTGGCCAACTCCAAGGAACTCAAAGTAACCAAACATGCCAAAAACAGCAGACCGGAGGGTTAATCATTCACATGTGAGCACAAACAGCTAACTGGTTCACAGTTAGCACCACCTCTATGTACCTGTCTGACAACTGTGCAGGGACACGCCGTCCTAAAGGTTGATTAATCTACAGTAGAAGACACAAACAGCACCACCCTCCATTTGAAAACTCTCCCTACTGTCAAAATACAGATGACTGACTATAACAGCAGGTTTTGTGTAACAAAGGAAAATGTGTGGACAGTGTAGTAACTGATTGAATAAGAGGGTAGGTTTGCATACAGAACATTCCAATATCTTATTTTAGTACACACTGAAGGCTTGGACTGAAACGCATGTGAAAAAGCTTTTTCCCCTGCTGCTTGTAGGGGGAAAAAATGAAGATATTGGAGTCTATCTACTTTGTGAGAGCCTACCCTCTTATTGGTTTTACGCACCAACCAAAAAAAGTTAACCATGTAGATGTAAAGCACAGCTTGTTGAATAGATGTGGTGAATGTTTTACAGTGCATTCGGGAAGTATTCAGGCCTCTTCCCCTTTTGTTACATTACAGCCTAATTCTAAAATGGACTAAATACATTTTTTCTCTCAATCTACACACAATACCCCACAATGACAAAGCAAAAATAAAAACTAGAAATTTTTGCAAATATAAGAAAAAAACGTATTTACAAAAGTATTCAGATCCTTTGCTATGAGACTCGAAATTGAGCTCAGGTGATTCCTGTTTCCATTGATCATCCTTGAGATGTTTCTACAACTTGATTGGAGTCCACCTGTGGTATTCAATTGATTGGACATGATTTGGAAAAGGCACACACCTGTCAATATAAGGTCCCACAGTTGACAGTGTATGTCAAGAGCAAAAACCAACCCAATATGTCGTAGGAATTGTCTGTAGAGTGCCCGGCCAAACTGAGCAATCGGGGGAGAAGGGCCTTGGTCAAGGAGGTGACCAAGAACTGGGAACGTTCCAGAAGGACAACCATCTCTGCAGCACTCCACCAATCAGGCCTTTATGATAAAGTGGCCAGACGCAAGCCACTCCTCAGTAAAAGGCACATGACAACCTGCTTGAAGTTTGCCAAAAGGCACCTAAAGGACTCTCAGATCATGAGAAACAAGATTCTCTGGTCTGACAAAACCAAGATTGAACTCTTTGGCCTGAATGCCAAGAGTCACTTCTGGAGGAAACCTAGCATCATCCCTACGGAGAAGCATGGTGGTGGCAGCATCATGCTGTGGGAACGTTCTTCAGAGGCAGGGGCTGGGAGACTAGTCATGATCGAGGGAAAGATGAACGGAGCAAAGTACAGAGAGATCCTTGATGAAAACCTGCTGCAGAGTGCTCAGGACCGCAAACTGGGGCGAAGGTTCACCTTCCAACAGGACAATGACCCTAAGCACACAGCAAAGCCAACACAGGAGAGGCTTCGGGACAAGTCTCAATATCATTGAGTGGCCCAGCCAGAGCCCGGACTTGAACCTGATCAAACATCTCTGGAAAGACCTGGAAATAACTGTGCAGTGACACTCCCCATTAAACCTGACAGAGCTTGAGAGGATCTGCCAAGAAGAATGGGAGAAACTCCCCAAATATAGGTGTGCCAAGCTTGTAGCGTCATACCCAAGAAGACGAGGCTGTAATTGCTGTCAAAGGTACTTCAACAAAGTACTGAGTAAAGGGTCTGAATACTTATGTAAATGTGATAGTTTTTTTTAAATTTAAAAACCTGTTTTTGCTTTGTCATTATGGTGTAAATTGATAAAGGGAAAAAACTATTGAATCAATTTTAGAATAAGGCTGTAACGTAACAAAATGTGGAAAAAGTCAAAGGGTCTGAATACTTTCCGAGCGCACTGTTCTACCTTGTGTCCTACCTTGTGGCAGATCTCAGTCTTGACTTCTTTCAGGGCCCGGTCTGAAAACACACAGCCACAGGTCTGCAGGAAACAGAACCTGAGAGAAACAAGATGACATAAGGTTTAGGGTTAAGGTTGTGATGCAACACGTCTATTGTAAGGGAAAATATAGTGCTACCATCAGTACATGAAAAAAAACCCTGCCATAGGAATTATCACCCTCTTTTATCACAACTTTTGTATTTTGCAATGGTGATATTTTAGCAAATTGGGATTGGACAGGGGATCATTATCAAGCCAAGCTGCCACTGTGGTTCATAGGCTGCGTTAACACAGGCAGCCCAATTCTAATATTATGCCCAATTTTTGGCAAAAGAGCTGATCTGATTGGTCAAAAGACCAATTAGTGAAAAAAAGATCAGAATTGCCTGTGTAAATGCAGCCATAGTGGTATTTTAGTCAAATGGCATCTGGTGCCAGAAAATCCCCACCCCTTCAAATTAGTGGATTTGGCCATTTCATCCACACCCGTTGCTGACAGCTGTATAAAACTGAGCACACAGCCATGCAATCTCCATAGAGAAACATTGGCAGTAGAAGCCTAAGCTCACTACGCGCAATGCCAAGCTTCGGCTAGAGTGGTGTAAAGCTTGCCACCATTGGACTCTGGAGCGGTGGAACTGCGTTCTCTGGAGTGATGAATCACGCTTCACCATCTGGCAGTCCGACCAGCTAATCTGGGTTTGGTGGATGCCAGAAGAACGCTACCTGCCCCAATGCATAGTGCCAACTGTAAAGTTTGGTGGAAGAGGAATAATGGTCTGGGGCTGTTTTTCATGGTTCGGGCTAGGCCCCTTAGTTCCAGTGAAGGGAAATCTTAACGCTTCAGCATACAATGACATTCTCAACGATTCTGTGCTTCCTACTTTGTGGCAACAGTTTGGGGGAGGCCTTTTCCTGTTTCAACATGACAATGTCCCCATGCACATAGCGAGGTCCATACAGAAATGTTTTTTCAAGATTGGTGTGGAAAAACTTGACTGGCCTGCACAGAGCCCCGACCTCAACCCCATCGAACACCTTTGGGATGAATTGGGACGCCGACTGCGAGCCAGGCCTAATCGCCCAACATCAGTGTCTGACCTCACTAATGGTCTTGTGGCTGAATGAAAGTAAGTCCCCACAGCAATTCTCAGAAGAGTGGAGGCTGTTATAGCAGCAAAGGCGGGACTAACTCCATTTTAATGCCCATGATTAAACAATTTAATGTTCGACAAGCAGGTGTCCACATGCATTACATGACATAAAATGTAACTACCCCTACTACTCCAGTATCCCTGCACTCTGTAAATATGGTATTGGCACTGACCCTGTATATAGCTTACTTACTCATGTTTTTGTTCTACTTTACTTTATAGTACTACAGATATTGATTACTGCATTGTTGGAAAAGAGCTTGCAAGAAAAGCATTTCACTGTACTTGTGGACAATACTTGAAACTAGTTAACAGACCAATAAGAGTTCCAAACCTCTCTGCCAATAAGAACTTGTTTTCATTTCCCCCCTCCCCACCTAGACCACTCTCAGACAGTCCTAGTAAAATTCTTGCTTGAGAAATTGCTATTTTCTAAGAAGCTTTTTGTTTATTTTTGACAATTTTAATTGAAAACAATTACAGTAAGGTTCTTAAAATATAGCCCAGAAATTATTTAAATAGAGATACATTTAAAAAAAAAAAAAAAAAAAAAGAGGCTGCATTGGACTTAAAAATATATATTTTTAAAATGGGGCAATGCACAAAGTGTAGTGGCTCACATCATCCCTCAGAATCTCATCTCTATAGTTTAGCACTGAGGCCTACTGCACATACCCTGGTCCCAGATCGGTTTGTGACGGAGTTAAAAAAGTATAGCACAGACAGGCTGGCACTCAGGCTGTAGGTTAATGCACATGATTCAGTGCCAGAACTCAGCAAAATGCAGACATTGTGAGATGACACTTCCGGGTCAAAATGCCCCACTCTACGCTTGTCATTGAAAGACATTGATAAGATGCAGAGACATTGACGAGATGCTTGTATATAGAGTCATATTCATTAGTGCACACCATAGCAACACACACACACACACACCGTACCTATGTTTGCCATTCATCTCCAGGCCCACCACAGGACAGATGAACATGGCACAGTGCATGTCCTCATAGCGGTCCCCTTTGATGTTCCTCCTCTCGCCCTCCCAGGCTGGGTTGTCAGTCAGGTTCAGCTCCTTTATATCCTGTGGAATGACACACACACACACACACACACCTTTGATTCACTTTACATAATGCAATGATATGTGGCCTCAGCTGAAATCATGGAAAATTACCATACCTTAATGCCACGAAGGTGTGATACAACCTCGCTGTTGGGTCTATCTGCAGATTTATCCAGAAGGTACTCAATCACAGCATCTTTGTTATAGAGTCTGTAAGCAAGAATAGCATTTTAATTATGAAATCCATGTGTGATAGAAGTATCTAAAAGCAGCCTATACCTAAGCTACTAATATTCAGCGCCATTTAATTCTTAACTGCACCCAATCAACAAGCAGCACTTACTTCCTGATTTTCATATTATTCAAATGCAGATTATATCCAGTTATCTAATAGGGACACCTAGGAGACTGATAATGCCAACACAAAATATTGTAGATTGCTAGATACAAAATGGTGTCATACTATATGACTAGTTCACAACAACAAACTGATTTTAAAATGTCCTCACCTTCCCAGATCACAAGCAACAATAGGGCGCCGGAGTTTCTCTGTACTGAGAGCACAGTACTTCCACCTGGCAGCAAGCTCTGCATTTTTGTCAACCTGTAGTGCAGAAAGATTTACACGTTCAATTTAGCTCCTGCCCACTGCACTGTTCAGTTGCATTTGGTTATATCTGAAATACTTTGCTTGCAAGAATAGTGATAGAGATGGAACACCCATGGTGCAACTCTGTTATTGACTACCACCTGTGCTCTGTGATTGACTACCACGTTAACTACCACCTGTGCCATAAAGCTCCTTGTTAGCTAGCCCAATAATGGACTAAAGTAATCTATTGTTATAGTCCAAGAACCTTACATGTTCTGTTTATGGTTCTAGAAACATAAATCACGTTTCTAACACACATCACACAGACACTAGCAAAGACTTACAGGAAGGCATACACCATAATACGTTTCTGATTGACAGGGTGAGAGCTTTGGCATTTTTTTGCGGGACTGAAAATAATGCCTCAAATGTAAAAACAAAAAATATATTAACCGGTCCCCATGGGTGGGTATAATTTGTGGAACGTTCCAACAGGAATCTGTTCCAAAAACGTCGTAAACAAGGATGCCAACAAACAACGCATACAAAGTAGCATGATCAATTCACCTAGCTGACTAGCTGCCGAACAGGCATCAACTCACCACGTAGCTTATTCTTAATGTTTGTCCATTGGCTAACCAGAGTGAGGACAGACATTTTTCGGAATAAACGTGGTGAGTGAAAAACTCAACAACATTGCCCACTCCCTCTCTACCTGGTATCTTATTCTGCCGCTATACAACTTGTATGCGTTGTTTGTTGGCAACCTTGTTAGTTACGAAGTTTTTGGAACAGATTCATGTTGGAACGTAACACAAATTATACCCACCCCTCCCCATGCTTTTAAGATGCTAATTAACACAGGCAGCTAGCTAGTCCACGCCGTGTGTTGCGTAAAAAAGCGCTGAAATATGGCCGTGTGGGAACCCTAACCCTATATAAAAGGTGTGTGGTAATTTAACATTTAGTTTTTTTGAAAACTATTTCTCTGATATGAAAGGTAGCTACGTTGCTTATGTTTCCAAAAACGTACCGCAAATGATGTGTGTTTGCGTTTAGAGCAAGCGTCGGTCCTCTTACAAAACATCTTCGGTCAGACTATACCATCGTCAATAGGCGCAAAAGCAGTTAGAACTAACGTTAGATGAGTGTGAACATGGCGTTTTAACAAGCTAACGTTAGCTAGTTAATAAAAAAAGCTAGCTAACGTTACCTAAATTTATACATTTCATTTATCTAACATTAGTTCAGTTTGGGCGGACATCTTCCCTGATTAAAAAAAAAAAAAAACGGTCGCTAGCGAAGCCAGTTAGTTAGCTAAACATGTAAACACCCGTTAGCAAATAAAAAAGTGTTTGAAAGAAGGTTAGCTAAAGTGCAGGCTAACTCGTTTATTTTACGCCTGCTACGTTAGGTTAAAGCTAGCTAACGTTATACCACTACATACCTTCTCAACTTTCTTTGGACCTTTTACCAACTCATGCCTTTTAGGAATAGTTCCACCATCACATCCCATTTTAACAAATAGCAGTAAAAGTAATTTCTTGGACTGGTCTGAAGGAGAAAAACCGAACAGGCTGGTTGTAAACAAACGTGTAATATATTATTCTTCGTTTGTATTTCCGGCAGACTAGACGCTGTGTTGCATATTGCTGCCTTTCGCAGGTCGGAGTGCGAATTGCACACTTTGGTCACTAGGAAAATGGGAAGGTACATCTTTTTTTTTTTTTTACATTGCACAACCATCTATCGTATACACTATCCCCAAAACCCACCACCCCATCCCACTACTTTGGCCCTAAATGATCCAACACCAGGCCATCGGCATGGGTGGATGCAACCCCATCTCTCAAAACTTCCTGTAGACCTTCTGCACTAAAATCTCTCACACCCAAATATTTATTTCTACTGCTGCAAATGCCACACCTATTTTCTGTGATTTCCAGTGCAGTTGATCACCATGACTTTAAACTGGTGAAGGCTCCTCAGAGGAGGAAGGGGAGGACCATCCTCAGTGAATTTCAAAAATAAAAAGTCAAACATTTAAAAGTGATACTTTTTTGAAAAAACTGAACTAAATATAATCACGTCACCAAATAATTGATTAAAACACACTATTTTGCAAAGAAGATCTACAGTAGCCTCAACAGAACTCTGTAGGGTAGCACCATGGTGTAGCCGGAGGACAGCTAGCTTCCGTCCTCTTCTAGGTACATTGACTAGAAATACAAAACCTAGGAGGCTCATGGTTCTCACACCCTTCCAAATACAGTGGCTTGCGAAAGTATTCACCCCCCTTGGCATTTTTCCTATTTTGTTGCCTTACAACCTGGAATTTAAATGTTTTTGGGGGGGTTTGTATCATTTGATTTACACAACATGCCTACCACTTTGAAGATGCTAAATATTTTTTATTGTGAACCAAACAAGAAATAAGACAAGAAAAACAGAAAACTTGAGCGTGTATAACTATTCACTCCCCTAAAGTCAATACCTTGTAGAGCCACCTTTTGCAGCAATTACAGCTGCAAGTCTCTTGGGGTATGTCTCTATAAGCTTGGCACATCTAGCCACTGGGATTTTTTCCAATTCTTCAAGGCAAAACTGCTCCAGCTCCTTCAAGTTGGATGGGTTCCGCTGGTGGACAGCAATCTTTAAGTCATACCACAAATTCTCAATTGGATTGAGGTCTGGGCTTTGACTAGGTCATTCCAAGACATTTAAACCACTCAAGTGTTGCTTTAGCAGTATGCTTAGGGTCATTGTCCTGCTGGAAGGTGAACCTCCGTCCCAGTCTCAAATCTCTTGAAGACCGAAACAGGTTTCCCTCAAGAATTTCCCTATATTTAGCCCCATCCATCAATCCTTCAATTCTGACCAGTTTCCCAGTCCCTGCCGATAAAAAACATCCCCACAGCAGGATGCTGCCACCACCATGCAGGTGTTCTCGGGGTGATGAGAGGTGTTGGGTTTGCGCCAGACATAGCATTTTCCTTGATGGCCAAAAAGCAAAATTTTAGTCTCATCTGACCAGAGTACCTTCTCCCATATGTTTGGGGAGTCTCCTACATGCCTGTTGACAAACACCAAATGCGTTTGCTTACTTTTTTCAATTTTGGATTCTCTTTTTTTTTGCAGGAATCTTATAGCTTGGATGGAAGGCTGGAGGAGGGAACAAAGGGAATGGGTACAGAGGTTATATAGCCTGCTGACTAAAACATTTAAATAGACAGCAAAACAGAGGCTCTCAGATTGCTGAGGGGCAACATAGTCAATGTACTTGCTAGGCTAAGTCTTATTTAGTGAAGACCTTAGGTAAGGGTTAATCATGATTCATCTCTGTCTTTACAGTTCCTGAAACATCAATGACCTGATGCATGGCCTCTACAGCAGTGCTTGGCCACCCACTCAGTTACCAGTGACATTCTGCCATATTCCAGGAAAAGGAGACAGCAGAACCACCACTCCTTAAATCCATAGTCATTAACCACATTTCCATCCACAGTTTTTAAGCAAGTCATACTTTATTAAAAAGAGTGAAGACGCCTTTATGTGCAAATATTGATATAATAACCATCATATCGAAGTCACGCGATGATATGGTGGGTGGTCCTCCCACTACGACTAGGGAAAGCATGCAGTTTATTAAGCTATTGATTAAATAAAATATGATGAACTTCACAGGGTGGTGAAAGTGCTAGATGCTCCTTTCCAAAAAATATTGAGTGTCTTATTCTGGTGACATGATGATTGACAATTGAATGCTGTTTGACAAATACAAATATTCTCACTCTTATCCATAATAACCTCATCATGTAGACCAGTGGTCACCAACCTATCTATCTTCTGGTCGATCTCCAATCCATTCCTAGTCCATTCCTAGCCAAACATTTCTGTAAAAAACCCAACGATAAAGCCTTGCATTCCTATGTTTTTGTTCGGTTCACGCTGTTGACGGTAGCTGTACTTGATTCAGCAGCCCTAGGGCCGGGAAGGCAAAGTGTTTCCATTTTGAACCATTTCATGTCTGAACTTCAGGTAGAACTTTGTCTACCCCGCAGGCCCAGAGAGAAAATCAAGTGCACCGAAAGGTCTACCGCTGGCCAATCAGATAGCTCAGATCACCGTGTCTGCAGTTTCCTCGCGCCATAGACAGTAAAAAAAGAAGAAGCCTCGAATGCACACAAGTTGATAATGTGAGATTTCAAAACTTTTAAAACCATAACTAGAGAGACTAAACCAATACAGCAAAGAGCTATTGTTTTTATGAGTATGTTAATGTAAGTTGTTATTCAGCACTGTTAGAACTTTGTTCCACAGATTTATAAGCCATAAAATGCGCGTTTCGACAAGCTTGCGTTGTTATTACTTGCAGCTTGTGTCTTTTTAATATCGAGGAATATTTCACTTTCTCTGGCCCCATGTTCACTAGCATGCGGTGCCGCGTGGTGAAACACCGCTTCCCATTCATTTTCAATGGAAGGAAAGAGGTGAGAAGCGGAGAGGGCGGGGGACCTTTGGGCTGCGCAAAGGTGGCGTGGGACGCGGCATGTTCACTAGCAATCGGTAATTGCCGCATGCCACTTAGGCCGCCCATTGTGACTCGCTTGTGGGCGTGCTAGCAGCATATAACAGCACGTTCGATTGTGCATCAAGAAATCAGCATAGCAAGTTTGTATTTTTATTTTATCTTTATTTAACTAGGCAAGTCAGTTAAGAACAAATTCTTATTTACAATGACGGCCTACCAAAAGGCCTCCTGCGGGGACGGGCTGGGATGAAAAAAATATATAAATATAAGACAAAACACACATCACGACAAGAGACAACACTACATAAAGAGAGACCTAAGACAACAACATAGCAAGGCAGCAACACATGACAACACAGCATGGTACAGTAGCAACACAACATGGTAGCAACACAACATGGTAGCAGCACAAAGCATGGTACAAACATTATTGGGTTCAGACAACAGCACAAAGGGCAAGAAGGTAGAGACAACAATACATCACGCAAAGCAGCCACAACTGTCAGTAAAAGTGTCCATGATTGAGTCTTTGAATGAAGAGATTGAGATAAAACTGTCCAGTTTGAGTGTTTGCTGCAGCTCGTTCCAGTGGCTAGATGCAGCGAACTGAAAAGAGGAGTGACCCAGGGGTGTGTGTGCTTTGGGGACCTTTAACAGAATGTGACTGGCAAAACGGGTGTTGTATGTGGAGGATGAGGGCTGCAGTCGATATCTCAGATAGGGGGGAGTGAGGCCGATGCATGCTGGG
Organism: Salvelinus namaycush; assembly: GCF_016432855.1. Classification (NCBI taxonomy): domain Eukaryota; kingdom Metazoa; phylum Chordata; class Actinopteri; order Salmoniformes; family Salmonidae; genus Salvelinus; species Salvelinus namaycush. The sequence goes on along the minus strand of NC_052308.1, from coordinate 51,018,522 downwards.
ACCTCGGCTCTGAAGCCAGGCTGACACACAAAGCTCCAGGGGTGTTCACACACACGTTCCCCAGCTCCCTGCGACACTGCTCCTCAAAGCTTCACTCATCAACGTCCACACAAATGTGTCCATCAAGAGCCATAACGTGTACAAATTGGACAGGAACATGAGAAGGATCCAGGGGTGTTCCTGCAGTCAGCCCATGACCCACACGCCTGCAGCCCTGTCACTTCAGCTAGAGCACACTCATCAATACCTTGGCATCCTCCTGTACCCATTAGGTAACCACGGAGACATTTGCACAGGTAGGAGCCGGGTGTGTTTGTGGAGTTGGCATGGAGAATGCATGGTCCTGGCCCATCCCCTTTGCACTCATCTATTTCTAGGCACTCTGCTGCCCCCTGCAGAGTGTATCCCACAGGGTAGGTGCAAATCTCTCCTCCAACATTCACCATGCCAACAGGGGCACCCACAGCCGTCGCTGCCCACCAACATTACCTTATTACCTGGGCACTGAGGGGTGGGGGTGGGGGTAGGAGCTGGGGCTGGGCTAGATGTGGTGGTGAAAGAGGCTGCAGGGGTTGCGGTTGGTTCATCCCCCTGCTCAGTTCTACTAAAGTTCCCAATGTCGTTCTCAATCTCTAGGTTCTGGCTCTTGGTGAGTGATGCCTCTGTGTGTTTCAGGACCTCGTTGTCGCTGCCATGGGGGGTGGTAAAGGGGCTCTGCCACACATATCGCTGCCAGCAGCACCAGAAGGTGAGTCCGAGGGAGTGGCATCATCTCCTGACCCAGTAACAGATAGTCGATTTGGGTCCACTGGATGAGCGAGGTTTCGATTTGCCAAACGTGTTTCTTCCACTGTCTCCTCCAGATGCGGGATAAATAGTGTGGAGTTGGCTTTCCCCACAAGCCAATCCAGCAATGAAGGTCTGGTTATTAAATGGGTAAATAGTTCAATAGCAATATGCAATAAAACACTCTGGTGACAAACACACTTTGCTACCCTGTTTCCAGTTGTCCATATGGCTGGGACAATCTATACAAGTAAGTAAATACATTTAAAAAATGTTTTTAAAAATGATGTATTATTAGCTAACTAGCTACAACGCAGGCTAACTCGAATGAGCTAGCTAGTTGGCTAGCTAGCTAGCGATCTAGCCAACTTTACATACTGTATAGATAGCTGGGTAAGTTAATTAAATATCACCAGCTACCTAACTTCATATTAGCTAGCGATCTTGATGTATTTAACACTGTAAAAAACTCCAAATGCATTTGAAGGTAGCTAACTAACAGCCATGGAGAAAGGCGAATGGATAGCCCCAACTGTCAAAGTGAGAGTAGGCTATTCTGGATAGGGCAGTCCGTGGAAGTGAGGACGGAGATTGTTGTTGGAATACTCATACAGTAGGTGTTAAATCTGAAAATGTTAAACTAACCAAGAGTTAGTTCAGATTTATGGGGGTACGAGTGTTATAGAGTGATAAATGAGGCTGGCTCATCTAACCAATAGGCGGCGCTATAACCGGTCCTAGATTGGTAACCGTTCTGTGGGCAATAGAGATAGTTGAGTATTGGTCTCCATGATATATAGTGATGTAAATCAGTTCCTAATAAAGGACAAGTAAAGATTACATCCTGTGTCCTCCAATGATATGTTGGTTTATTCAAGATACTACATTTGACGACGAGGCAAAATCGGAAGAAGTTTTCGGTGAGAATACGGAATTTTATGAGTTATGAACGGTGAAACTAACGTGAGTGAATATTAGCATGCTAGTTAGCTAGGAAACGCTAATCTAACCGAGTGAGAGCTATTAACGTGGGGAAGCTAGCAAATACAGTGTGACTGGACGACGGACAGGTTGGTAGGCACAGTAGGATTGGTGGCACCATTTGACAACAAGACACAGTTGTGGGAAGAATATTGCGAAATTCTCAACCATTTTTTTGTTGCAAATGAGATCGCCGACACGGCAAAGAAAAGGGTCATTCTACTGAGCTGTGTGGGCATGCAAACATACACCTTGATGAGGAATTTACTGAGCCCGCCAAAGCCAGGGGAGAAATCATTTGAGGACTCGGTGAGTCTACTGAAAACACATTTCAATCCTAAACCAAGTGAAATAGTACAAAAGTGGAAATTCAACTCAAGAAATAGGAAACCAGAGGAAAGTGTTATTGAATATGTGGCGGAGCTAAGGAAGCTAGCGCATGACTGTAACTATGGAGACACCACCACAGTGATGCTATGTGACAGATTAATATGTGTGGTAAATGATGATAAGATACAGCGGAGCCTTTTATCTGAGGAGATTTTGACATTTGACACAGCGCTAAGGAAAACGCAGGCCATTGAAGCAGCCAACAAGATTATGAAAGATTTTAACTGCCTGAGCGAAGGGGCCCAAAGGGCGGTGGGGACAGTATACAAAATGGACGAGCGCGCGAAGACGCAGCAGGAGGGAAACTGCTACAGATGTGGTGGACACAACTACTGAGCAAATGAGTGCAGGTTCACGGGAGAAAAGTGTCACAACTGTAGTAAAATGGGGCACACAAGAGGGCCTGCAGAATTACAGTCGCAGACAAAACGAGCACGCAGGCTCCTTAAACTACTCAAGGGGGGAGAGAGACATTCAAAAAGGATGAATGAGGATGTGTTTACTATTCACAATATGGACACTACCATTACTAAGGTACCCCCGCTTAGACAGTATTTAACTGTACATGGATGTGAAGTGAAATATGAGATAGATACTGGCTGTAGTGTAACAATAATGTTACAGTTCGAGTATGCTAGGCTAGGAAAGAAAGCAAAGGTTTCAGAGCTAGGTACATGTTTTATCAGTCTGAAAACATATACAGGACAGAAAGTGGACATTGTAGAATCAGCTATTGTGAAAGTTGAATACAAAGGAATAGTCAAAGAGCTACCAGTTGTAGTTGTAGCTGGGTCAGGACCAAACCTGCTGGGGCGAGGGTGGATCACCATGTTGGATGTGGACTGGCATATCATGAATAAGATGCATGACAGCAAAGATGCTCTACAGGAAGTGTTAAAGAAACATGAGGAAGTGTTCATGGATGAGTTGGGTACATTGAAAGGATTCACAGCAAAGATACATGAATCAAGTGATGCCACACCTCGTTTCTTCAAACCAAGGACAATACCGTTTGCAATGAAAACTAAGAGGCCGAGTTAGATCATTGCCAGGACAACACAATCATGGAACCAGTGAAGTTCTCAGACTGGGCAGCACCGTTAGTCCCAGTGTTAAAACCAGACGGTACAGTGAGATTGTGTGGTGACTATAAAGTAACGGTAAACAGATTGTCATCAATAGAATAATACCCCATTCTTAAAATGGAGGACATGTTCATGTCCTTAGCTGGAGGAGAAAAATTCAGCAAACTAGACATGAGTCATGCTTACCAGCAGATTGTGCTAGATGAAGATTCAAAGAAATATGTCACAGTGAACACACACAAGGGACTATTCACCTATGCCAGATTACCTTTTGGCGTCAGCTCCAATCCCGCTATCTTCCAGCGCACTATGGAGGAGATTCTACAGGGGATTACCCAGTGTATCTCAATGATATTCTCCTGAGAGGAAGAAATAATCAGGACCACCTCCGAACACTGGACAGAGTGTTACAGCGACTGGAGGAGGCTGGGCTACGTTTGAAATGGAGTAAGTGCAGCTTCATGGAGAAGGAAGAGACATTCCCAGGAAACAGGGTGGACGCTACTGGACGGCATCCAGTGCCAGAGCAAGTCAAGGCGGTGCAGGATGCACCAATGCCTACCACAGTCACAGAACTGAAATCGTATCTGGGCCTATTAAACTACTATAATAGTTTCCTACCGAATCTGTTGACACTATTGGCTCCTATGCACAAGCTGCTGAGGAAGGACGAGCCATGGTGTTGGGGATCAGAACAACAAAAGGCCTTCAAAATGTCAAAAGAACTGTTGCAGTCGAGCAGAGTGTTAGTGCATTATGATGAAGGAAAATAACTGATACTTTCCTGTGATGCCTCGCCCTACGGGGAAGGAGCGGTAGAGTCTCATCGCATGCCAGATGGGGGGGAGAAGCCAATAGGGTTTGTATCATGCACTCTCTCACCTGCAGAGAAGAACTATTCACAACTTGATAAGGAGGGGTTAGCTATCATATTCAGGGTACAGAAGTTTCATAAGTATCTATATGGGAGAAAGTTTGAAATCTGTACAGACTATAAGCCTCTTATCAGTCTGTTGAATGAAATAAAAGCAGTGCCACAGATGGCGTCTCCTAGAGTAATGAGATGGGCAGTAACACTACGAGCATATGAGAACGTTACTACTTCCAGAGCAGGCAAGGACAATGGTAATGCAGATGCCCTCAGCCGCCTCCCTCTCCCAGAGTGTCCAAGCAGTCCGCCTCCAGAGGAACGAGTGCGGATGTTGGACCAGGAGAACAGCCTACTGTTGACCTCCCAGCAAATACAGAGCTGGACAGCGAAAGATCCAGTCCTGTCGAGGGTCCGTGAGTACACACTGAGGAGGTGGCCAGATCATAATGTGGGACCCGAGTTTGCTCCATACAAATAGAGACAGCACGACCTCAGTGTCCAGGACGGCTGTGTGCTGTGGGGAGCCCGTGTCATCATTCCAGAGAGAGGACACACACCGATGATGGAGCAATTACATCAGAGTCATCCCGGCATGACCAGAATGAAAGCCTTGGCCAGGAGCTACATGTGGTGGCTTAATATGGACTGACATTGAAGGAAGGTAAAGTCATGCACCACATCTCAAGAGCAAAGGAAAGCACTTGCTAGTGCACCACTCCATCCATAGGAGTGGCCCAGTAAGCCTTGGAGAAGGCTACACAGACTATGCAGGCCCTTTCATAGGGAAGATGTTTTTGGTGATAGTAGATGCTCACTCAAAATGGCTGGATGTATATCCAGTGAGCTCAGCTACATCTGCTGCTACCGTGGAGTGCCTCAGGAACAGTTTCAGTATTCATGGCATTCCAGAGATGATTGTTTCAGACAAAGCTCAGTGATGTGTGTGAGAACAGTAAGGAGATCATGACAAAGAATGGAATCACACACGTCACTTCGGCACCACACCATCCTGCGTCGAATGGCTTGGCAGAGAGAGCTGTTCAGACGTTCAAAGAGCTAATGAAAAAGAGTGCAGTCGACTCGTTGGAGACAAAACTGAGTAGAGCGTTGTTTAGCTATCGTGTCACGCCACAGTCAACCACCGGACGTTCACTGGTTGAGATGATGATGGGGATGAAGTTGAGGTGTAGACTCAGTGTACTGTACACCAAGAACTTTGGGTATGGACCTAAATGGATACCTGGCCTGGTTCAAGAAATCACATGACAAGTGTCGTAAACTGTGCTAGTGATGGATGGTAGAGGAGTACGTAGGCACGTTGATCAGCTGTTCAGCAGACAGGAAACAGATTATGCAGAGCCAGTGACAGACAACAGAGACGAGGACAGCAGACAGGAACAGGACTATGCAGAGCCAATGACATGCAACACAGAGCTCAGTCCAGCAGGCGAGGAGTTACCACAGGACACAGGTACTCCACGGCCACCAACGGACAATGCACTTATTAAGGAAACCAACAAAGGTTCACCTAGAGGGGAATTGCGACGCTCACAAAGAGTTAGGAAAGTAAAGGAGATATTTGTTTCTCATGGGCTAGAATGCGCCCTTATCTCCTTTAGGAAGATACCCTTGCTTCCAATAAACAAAAGTGAAAAGACAATGCAAACATTGAATCAGTTGTTCAGTTGATAGCATCAATAACACCTTACAGTGTGTTTCTTATAAGTGAAGAGATTACTTACCAGTTACAATGATAATGGTAACTATTATTGTTGTTGGAATACTCCTACAGTAGGTGTTAAATCTGAAAATGTTAAACTAACCAAGAGTTAGTTCAGATTTATGGGGGGAGGAGTGTTATAGAGTGATACATTATGCTGGCTCATCTAACCAATAGGCGGCGCTATCACTGGTCCTAGATTGGTAACTGTTCTGTGAGCAATAGAGATAGTTGAGTATTGGTCTCCATGATAGATAGTGATGTAAATCAGTTCCTAATAAAGGACAAGTAAAGATTACATCCTGTGTCCTCCAATGATATGTTGGTCTATTCAGGATACTACAATAATAGTAACATAATATTCAGTGCAGTGTAATTTGAGTGTAATGAAGTCTCTTTCTTGTGAGGTTTTCTGTCCTCATATAAAGAGAGCTTTGAAATCCTGTCTACAGATGAAGAGGTCCCAATTAAGAGCAGTGGTTCTCAGTCCTGGTCCTGGGGACTCAAAGAGGTGCACATTTTGTTTTTGCCTTAGCACTGCACAGCTGAGTCAAATGATCAACTCATCATCAAGCTTCAAGTGGTACTTATGTATTCATTTGTGATGCTATCCTTGATATGATCCTGTTATTGTCACATGCTACCTGGTGATGTAAAAGTCTAATAATGACATTATCTTCCATATTCCTATAGATACCTTGTAACTGGAGATTCTTTCAAAACGATTACATACAGTTACCGTGTAGGACAATGCAAGGTTGGGTGACCAGGGCCATCTGGGACTGCCTCCTGGAGGAATTCAGGCGTGTGAAGGCTACCTATGTCCTGCATAACTTCATGAGGATGGACACGAGGACCAGGAGGGGATCTGCAGCTCGCCACCGTGTGCCAGAGGAGAAGTCTGCTGCTCTGCAGGATGTTTTAAAGATGGGGTCCAACAACGCAGCAAGAGAGGCAATCCGTGTGTGGGAGATCTTCATCTCCTACTGTTCCCTGGCAACACCATAGACTATACAGTACTATGCACAACCAAAGGCTATTTTAAGAGCCATCCAATTTGCAATAAGAGTATTCTTCCATTTACTTAGCTGTCAACTGCAGATATTCAATTCCCAGTTTCCCTTCCTTTGATTTCTACTTCTCAGGTGAGGGTGCTGTTTAGGTAAGGGTGTGATGTCTGTACAAAAACAAAACAGGCTATTTTAAATCACCCATATTGAGAAAAAAAAAATAACAATTAGACACCCTATAACCCACACACTCATGTATCAATCTGATTGTGTTGTGCAGTAAGCAGGCTCAGGTGAATAACTGTGGCTCCTTCCACCTTCAAAGAATAGGCAAGAGGGCCAGCCAGACACTTAATTATTTCTATAACTATGCCATATTGTTTGTCCTTGTGTGTCTGTGCATGTTTTTCAATATAAAGTACTCTGCAGCCACTTAGTGTGGACGCCAGGTGAGGCCACACACACAGATTCCTGTTGAAGACTCTCTCTTTATTTTCTGTCTACCTTATTTTCTCAATAACAGTCTCTCTCCTTCACTTCATCCCTCTCCCCTTTTTCCTAAATCCTCTAGGTTATATCAGCTGTGTCGGTGAACCCCTCCCGCATCTGAACTGGCTACATAGAGGGCACAGAATGATCAGAGGTGAGAGGTGACTTGGCTGGGTCAACAGGAAGTATTATTAAAGAGATGCTTTACATTGAAATACAGATAGATGTAGTTGTCCCAGAGTTAATGATCCAAGGTCAGTTTTGCATTTCAACTCCTGATGATTATGATGACTGACAGTGTTAGAATAAAACACCATCTGTCTCTTGTCTGCAGATATGTTTTGATGTGAGAGAGGATGCCAACCCCCAGTCCCATCATCGCCACCTCACCCGCTCTTAAGATAACCATCGGGCCGACTGGGAGCCCAAGTCAGCCCAACATGAAATGAGTATGAAAATGTAATTCTGGTTGTTTAATGTTTTAGGGACTCCTGAAACAACCAGCAAACAAGGCTGTTGTCCTTTGAAACAGTGGATGTAAAGAATCTAGCTAGCAAAACCATTTACTACAAATTGAATGTAATTTACAAGTTTGTAAGCTTGCCTTGATGATATTTGCCATGCAATGCAGATTAAGTAACGTAGATAGCTAACTATTTTATTGCTTATTGTGCTCAGTGGAGGATAAAAATACCTGTATGCCTATGGATGTGTAGCTAGCTATGTCGCCGATCTGTGTATGGACCATAAAACGTTTGGTGTACACATCAGTTCAGAACCTAGCTATGAACCTCAGCTATCATAGCCAGTTGTATCAACTTCAAACAGTCTGAATGACATTAATGAAGCCTATGGATTGAGTAGAATAAAATATAACTTTGTGCCAAGGATTCAAGTCATATACACATGTAGTTATTACCTTGCATGAGATCCCCACATTGTAGCCTGTACATGTAATATATTCACTGATTATGTACTCTACCTTGGAAAATAAAGGTGCAGTTCAGGTATGAATGTCTTTGAGCTCATTTTTCACTCATACCCAATACCAGGAGTATCAAATTCCAGTCTTTGAATTATGCAGTGTCTGCATGTATTACAAATATACACTTCAACAGAGTTTACCAATCTTGGTCCTGGGACATCAATGGCTACACATTGTAACTATGCAATAGACTAGAAACATGATTTAACTAGTTAAAAGCTGATTTGTAATTCATATATACAGAAATATATATATTTTTTTAAATAGCACACTACACGTCATCATGTAAATATTGTAAAACCGGTTCATCTCAATATCTAATTTCCTTCATCTGTGCAGTGCTAAGGTAACAAGAAAAATGGCATTCCTTTGAGTCCCCAGGACCAGGACTGAGAACCAGTGCTCTTCATTGGGACCTCTTCATATGTAGACAGGCTTTCATAGCTCTCTTTATCTGAGGACAGAAAACCTCACAAGAAACAGATGTCATTATACTCAAATTACACCACACTGAATATTATGTTACTATTATCTCCGTACTCACTTCTTGGGATTGGAACTACACAAGTACCTGCCCTATCCAGAATAGCCTACTCTCTCACTTTGACAGTTGGGGCTGCTATCCTTTCACCCTCCTCCATGGTTGTTAGCTAGCTACCTACAAATGCATTTGGAGTTTGTTTTTTACATTGACGAATACATCAAGATAGCTAGCTAATATGAAGTTAGGTAGCTGGTGATATTTCATTCACTTAGCTAGCTATCTCTACAGTATGTAAAGTTGGCTAGATATCATTTAGCAGCTCATTTGAGTTACCCTGCACTGTAGCTTGTTAGCTAATAATACATTGTTTTTTCAGCCCACATGCTGACCACATCGCAAAATAAATTTACACAAACAATCATTGCACCCACACCGCTCGCGAGCGTCTGCATGGCCAGGCGCTAAAATATAACTTGGTTTTATTTGTGACCCTCAACGCGCTGCAAGACCTGCCTCTCCCATCTCGTCATTGTTTTTTGGAGCATATACCCACGTGGGTGATTGAAAGATGAACTGAGGTACACACTCAGTTCATCTTTGTGATAATGCACTGCAAAGTTGGTTGCCAACCGCCGTATAAAGTGCAAAGAAGAAAAAGAAGCCTGAAGGAAGGAGGAGAGGAATTTGAGGATGACGAGAAATTTGTTTGGTTTACCATGGATTAATTGTTGGAGTAAAGGACCTTGTTGAGACTCGGTCTCAACCTTTAAGTCTTTACTTAAGACTCATTTCTTCAGTAGGTCCTATGATTGAGTGTAGTCTGGCCCAGGAGTGTGAAGGTGAACGGAAAGGCTCTGGAGCAACGAACCGCCCTTGCTGTCTCTGCCTGGCCGGTTCCCCTCTCTCCACTGGGATTCTCTGCCTCTAACCCTATTACAGGGGCTGAGTCACTGGCTTACTGGTGCTCTTCCATGCCGTCCCTAGGAGGGGTGCGTCACTTGAGTGGGTTGAGTTGCTGACGTGGTCTTCCTGTCTGGGTTGGCGCCCCCCCTTGGGTTGTGCCGTGGCGGAGATCTTTGTGGGCTATACTCGGCCTTGTCTCAGGATGGTAAGTTGGTGGTTGAAGACATCCCTCTAGTGGTGTGGGGGCTGTGCTTTTGCAAAGTTCGTGGGGTCATATCCTGCCTGTTTGGCCCTGTCCGGGGGTATCATCGGATGGGGCCACAGTGTCTCCTGACCCCTCCTGTCTCAGCCTTCAGTATTTATGCTGCATTAGTTTATGTGTCGGGGGGCTAGGGTCAGTCTGTTATATCTGGACTATTTCTCCTGTCTTACCCGGTGTCCTGTGTGAACTTAAGTATGCTCTCTCTAATTCTCTCTTTCTCTCTCTCGGAGGACCTGAGCCCTAGGACCATGCCTCAGGACTACATGGCATGATGACTCCTTGCTGTCCCCAGTCCACCTGGCCGTGCTGCTGCTACAGTTTCAACTGTTCTGCCTGCGGCTATGGAACCCTGACCTGTTCACCGGATGTGCTACCTGTCCCAGACCTGCTGTTTTCAACTCTCTAGAGACAGCAGGAGTGGTAGAGATACTCTCAATGATCAGCTATGAAAAGTCAACTGACATTTGTTGCACCCTCGACAACTACTGTGATTATTATTATTTGACCATGCTGGTCATTTATGAACATTTGAACATCTTGGCCATGTTCTGTTATAATCTCCACCCGGCACATCCAGAAGAGGACTGGCCACCCCTCATAGCCTGGTTCCTCTCTAGGTTTCTTCCTAGGTTTTGTCCTTTCTAGGGAGTTTTTCCTAGCCACCGTGCTTCTACACCTGCATTGCTTGCTGTTTGGGGTTTTAGGCTGGGTTTCTGTACAGCACATTGATATATCAGCGGATGTAAGAAGGGCTATATAAATACATTTGATTTGATCTTGTGCATTTCAGGTAAAATAACAACCCAATGTTTATATCCCAGGACAAATTAGCTAGCAACAGCAAGCTAGCTAGCATTAGCTAACGCACCTTTGTACATTGCGCTGTAACGTACAATTTACCTTATTTTAGCGCCCGTAATACTTCCAAGGCAACTGTAATATGAATGCCATTGTAAAGCACAACTTCTTCCCTTTCCAACGACATCAATGACGAGCCCTTCATGCTGCCCATCTCTGCATGTTTGAAGAAGGCAATGAGCTCCGTTGTGTCTTTTAAAAAATGGCGGGTGGGGAAGCGAATCCTACTGCGTGATAGGGAAAGGGGGAGATATGTCACGTGGGGAAACGACTTTTTCCACCTGATCTGTCCAACTTATCTCTAAAATGAAAATAAAACACTATAAAGAGTTTATATAATGTATCATTACAAACCTATTTGAAGGTTTGTGTCGAATTTGAATCAGGTTTTTAGAGCGGCGCTAAATTTATCTTCAGAAGTAAACAGTGGCTGTCGTGGCTTTTGAGAGTCATGATGGCTTGCAATGATGACGCAAAAAATGAATGCATTCAGTTGTACAATGACTAGGTATCCCCCTCACCCTGTCCCTTTCTTGTTTTTAATCTGTGAGAGAAGCGCTACACCTGGTGGAGAGAGGCTGTACGACACTGTGCTGTACGGTACTGTACGGTACGTCATGACACGTCACAATTTAACGTACAGCGTCGGAGGGGTCAGTTCTTTCAACTTTTCGCCAATGCTATCGGGCCATTACCATGTCAATCAACGCTTGAATAGAAACGTAGTTCACACCCCAGATTGATGCCAACACAGTCGCTACAGTCCCATTAGTTTTCATTGCAGCTTCGTTTGAATGCCGCGGTTGTACAAATTTGTAGGGAATTGGGTTAGTCAACAGTAGCTAAATTGCCATAAATGTTTATGCTTTTTGACCTGTCCCCAAATTATTATAATTGGTTCAGAGTTTGTTTTGATACAAAAAGCTAATTATTATGCTCACTCAGCTGTGCCTCATAAGTAATACAACAAATGATCTATACCAGTATGATTATATACCTACAATTTTGAAATATAATTTCAAAATGTTATGAGAAGAAAAACATTAGCAGGGCAATTCAAGCGTAGCCAATATGCACTTATAATGTATTGGGCCTATATCCTACTGCATAAACATCATTGCTACAGAACTGTTTTTAATTGGTTAATGTTGCATAGGCTTGTTTTTTAAGTCGTTTAAAACAAAATCTGAGTGTTACATCTCGATGTGCATTTTGACTCTGAAAGTGATCTTGACTCAGAAAATGTTGGTGACCACTGATGTAGTCTGCGAACATGCCAAGAACACACTAGGCACAGTTGCTATTTAATGCAAAGGTAGAGTTGGAAATGAGATGGAAGCATATTGAACTTTACATTTTTATAAATGAACATTTCAGGGAAAAAGTGCATTTTGTATGCACTATGTCATCACGCACTGATTTTTATCCGCAAAAAAGTCAATTTGGTGGAAACACCACTGGTGGGAAAATGTGCATATTTTCTTTATGCGGCTTCAACAGTATTCGCATGAAAATCTGTCACCAATTGTTTGAAAACCTAGCTATAGACAATAGGTTATGGATGCAAAATGTGATACTCTAATCTTAAGATTCCAACTAAGCAGTTTTGTAAGAGCTAGGTTTGTACTAGCTATGCTGAAGATCATTAACGTGTTTTCCCTGCATCAGGTCTCACTGACACTGAATTCCCTAAGAATTCCCTATTTAGCTGCCCATGACTGCCTGATGTTACACTCCAGGGATCGTGTTAACGCAGAATTCTGTGTTTTGTAAATGAAGATCTAAAATTATATTTATTTTAATTTCTGCTGTGCATCAGACTAAGTTTGTGATTCAGTTGCACCTCCACTCAGATGAGAATTCACTAACGGGCATTCTATTTCTCCGGTACTTTTCACGGTGTAGCCTTCTTTTCTCTGGTAAAATGCCAGATTTAACATCAAGCAAAACCTGAGGAAATGTAGCTGGATACAATCTTTCTATGACAAACATTAGACATGTGATGGCCATGCATACAGTGGCTTGCGAAAGTGTTCACCCCCTTGGCATTTTTCTTATTTTGTTGCCTTACAACCTGGAATTAAAATAGATTTTTGGGGGGTTTGTATCATTTGATTTAAACAACATGCCCACCACTTTGAAGATGCTAAATATTTTTTATTGTGAACCAAACAAGAAATAAGACAAGAAAAACAGAAAACTTGAGCGTGTATAACTATTCACTCCCCTAAAGTCAATACCTTGTAGAGCCACCTTTTGTAGCAATTACAGCTGCAAGTCTCTTGAAGTATGTCTCTATAAGCTTAGCACATCTAGCCACTGGGAATTTTTTTTCCATTCTTCAAGTAAACACTGCTCCAGCTCCTTCAAGTTGGATGGGTACCGCTGGTGTACAGCAATCTTTAAGTCATACCACAGATTCTCAATTGGATTGAGGTCTGGGCTTTGACTAGGCCATTCCAAGACATTTGAATATTTCCCCTTAAACCACTCGAGTGTTACTTTAGCAGTATGCTTAGGGTCATTGTCCTGCTGGAAGGTGAACCTCCGTCCCAGTCTCAAATCTCTGGAAGACTGAAACAGGTTTCCCTCAAGAATTTCCCTGTATTTAGCCCCATCCATCATTCCTTCAATTCTGACCAGATTCCCAGTCCCTGCCGATGAAAAACATCGAGAACATGGTGTTCTTGGGGTGATGAAAGGTGTTGGGTTTGCACCAGATATAGCGTTTTCCTTGATGGCCAAAAAGCTACATTTGGTGAAGGGTTGCGTCAATCGAATCTGGTATCAGGATAAAATGTGATTCAAAGTCACCGAATATACTTTAAGTATTTTGATTTAACATAAGCTCAGAATGGTAAATGCAATTTTCTTATATACGGGTTCACTGTATCACCACGCAGGGTAAAGCAGAGAACTGACTGAATTTGTACAGACATCTTCTTTTATACTGTGGCAGATGTAGTTCCAACTTTAGAGTTGGCCTGTCAGAGTAGAGGCTTAGCGTGCTTTAAACTTGCTAGCCTATCGGTGGTGCCTAAGCTGGTCCCAGCCGCACAGCACACAGGATCCAGATATCCGGAAGTGTTTGTTGTGTAGCTGAGAATTTTCCATCTTGTCTCAACCTCGTGGTTAGCACATTCGACACCCTAGATTATCAACAGCTTTTCTGCAATCACGCTATGTTTTGTGATTAACATGTCCTATTTCTATAAGGCATATATTTTTGTTAAAAAGAGAACAAAACCATCCTTCACAATTTTAGTCTCATCTGACCAGAGTACCTCCTTTCATGTTTTGGGAGTCTCCCACATGCCTTTTTGCAAACACCAAATGTGTTTGCTTATTTCTTTCTTAAGCAATGGCTTTTTTCTGGCCACTCTCCATAAAACCCAGCTCTGTGGAGTGTATGGCTTAAAGTGGTCCTATGGACAGATACTCCAATCTCCACTGTGGAGCTTTGCAGCTCCTTCAGGGTTATCTTTGGTCTCTTTGTTGCCTCTCTGATTAATGCCCTCCTTGCCTGGTCCGTGAGTTTTGGTGGGCGGCCCTCTCTTGGCAGGTTTGTTGTGGTGCCATTTTCTTTCCATTTTTTAAATAATGGATTTAATGGTGTTCCGTGGGATGTTAAAAGTTTTGGATATTTTTTTATAACCCAACCCTGATCTGTACTTCTCCACAACTTTGTCCCTGACCTGTTTGGAGAGCTCCTTAGTCCTCATAGTGCCCCTTGCTTAGTGGTGTTGCAGACTCTGGGGCCTTTCAGAACAGGTGTATATATACTAAGATCATGTGACAGATCATGTGACACTTAGATTGTACACAGGTGGACTGTATTTAACTAATTATGTGACTTTAAGGTAATTGGAGGCACCAGATCTTATTTAGGGGCTTCATAGCAAAGGGGGTGAATACATATGCACGCACCACTTTTCCGTTTTACATTTTTGGAAACAAGTTATTGTTTTTCATTTCACTTAACCAATTTGGACTATTTTGTGTATGTCCATTACATGAAATCCCCAAAAAATATATTTAAATAACAGGTTGTAATGCAACAAAATAGGAAAAACGCCAAGGGGGATGAATACTTTTGCAAGGCACTGTAACTTTTGAAAATACAATATTTTGTCTCTGTATTGCCTCTTTACACACACTCTAAAAATAAAAGGTTCATTGAGCATCCTTCAGCATAATATCAGGTTAAAAAAATCTATACTCTGCCATCAATTCGTTTTTGAACCTTTGTAGACTTAAGTAGTGCTTTGAAGAACCATTCTCAAAAGAGGGTTTGTTTTTTAACCAGCGGTGTGCTCATGAGTAAAGGGTGCTCGTGCGTATAATTCAAATCGAGAATGGTGGTCAAAAGACAACTGGAAGCTCATGGATGGTAACTTGTAATGGATCGACATGAAAGGTGAGTGAACTTTATTCGCTAGCTAAGATAATTCATCAAACTACTATCAAATAACTAAAAAACAATATAAATGTAATGTACTCTTCATTTTTCATCAGCTATCCAAGCTGCATAGCCTGTAATGCTAGCTGGTAATTGTTGTATAAGTGTTGGTACGTTTTAGCTAACGTTAGCAAGCTAGCTAGTTAAAGTTACTGTAACCTTAGTTAACTTTAGCTAGCTAGATTCAATATTGAGACATTTTTGTCCTCATTTAAACCCATGATACACTCTCTCACCATCTCCTTCCATCCTCCTCCCTTTAGTACCTTGGTGCTAGTGTTGTAAAGTACTACTACCAGCCAGTTTCAACAGCCACACAGTCAACAATGTGTCACTCCTGCTCCCGCTCCCCCTCTCTGGCGCCAGGCGGCCCTTCATTACACACACCTGTCACCATCATTATGCACAGTTGCGCAATATTGGACTCACCTGGACTCCATTACTTTGTTGATTACCCCCTCTATATCTGTCTGCTCCTCAGTTTATTTCCTGTGTCAGCATTGATGTCGTTATTTTTCCCCTGTCCAGACGCTGTTCCTGTTCTGTTTCATGTCTGTTGTTTATTAAATGTTCTCCCTGTACCTGCTTCTCGTCTCCAGCGTCAATGCTCACACAATGGATTGCTATAAGGCCTGGTGAGGAGATCGATTCCCATGGCTTAGATGCAATACAGGGACCCAGAGGGAAGTGTGTCCATTCCACTCCGCCACTGGATTGCAGTTAGTGAAAATTGATTGATTTATTAACTTATTAAGCACAACACACTTTTGTTTTCACATTTTCATGTGTTTCTTATTCTGATATGCACTGACCAGAACACTGACACTATATTTTTCCCCACAGAACACCAAATTGATTGAGAGACATTGATGTCATTGGACCCAAGAATGGAGGAGAAACTCGTTCCAATAATCAAAGTTCGAATCAAATTCACAGAATTAATGGAGAATCTAATGGCTGTAAATAGGTAAGTCAATGCATGATGTGTTCTCCATTGCCCTACTGTGCACTCGAAGTGGAGATTGTGCAGTCGACTTCATGTGTACCTACGCTTGGTGAGAATAGTTATGTAGTATACTGATCTTAGCTCAATCTTAATGAAATAAATTCTTAAATTATGAATCATCACTCTAGCCCTTCTCCCTTCTGTCCTCCATACTCTCCTCTATAATGTTGTCATAATCACTGCAGCTGATAGCAGATCACATACTAAACTTTTACATTATGATAATCAACGCCATCAATCAATGTCATTTCTATTACAAACAGAATTATTAGTCTAAATGTAATGTTGTATGTTTCTTGTTTGCTTTAGGTACCCCACTACCCGGCAATACATGGATGTGTGAACAGCCCTCATTGAGAGATCAGACAGGGAAGGGATATGTAAGAATTCTTAAGTTTTCCTACTCACATTAATTCACACTAATAAACTTTTTACACCATTGTGCCTACCCAGACCATCATGTGCTGGCTTGGATATGTTCTTCTCACATTGTTAAACTATCACATTTCCAGCCGCATAACAAGACCATCTCTAGTCTGCTCCTCTGACCTCAGTCCCAATAATCCGTCATGACATTTCTCCTCTCCACATTTGATTTTTTATGGAGTGATAAATAATCAATACAAAACATGGCAGCCGCATGCTCACATTGCACATGTACAAGACCTGCAGAAGATGTTTAACTGCATACAAATAAAGGCCCATATTCAGTGTCAAAGTCAAAACGCTGATTGCCGGATCAGTTTGTAAGATCAGAAATAAGATTGTATGGACAAGTGGGGACATGATCCTAGATCAGCACTCTGAGGTGCTTTGTGAATACGGGACATTTTGCCTTTTTTTATAGACTTTGATCGTGTTTGATGCTGTATTTATTGAGACTGGTGAGGATTCCTTCAGTCAGGAGTTACATGTTGAAACGATACAGGTGGAGTTCCCAAAAAAAAGAGACCGAACATAAGTTCCCTACAAGACAAAATGAAAAGGACTGAAAAAGACAGATATTTTTCAAAAACAAAGCACCAAGGACATCTTAAGAGTATCCAGCACTCTGTCAGCAATTGTAACAGATGGCGCTGACAGAGATGGTCGCCTCGCTTCAGGTTCTTAGAAAAACTATGCAGTTATTTGTTTTTTATGTATTATTTCCTACATTGTTAGCCCAGAAAATCTCAAATGTTATTACATACAGCCGGGAAGACCTATTGGATATAAAAGCGATGTCAACTTACAAACATTACGACCAGGAATACATCTTTCCCGAAGCGGATCCTTTGTTCGGACCTCCACCCTGGACATGGGATCTTATCCCAGAGGCCGACCCAAAACAACGTGGTCGCCGCAGGAGAGGCAGACGGAGTGCCCTACAGGTCAGACTCAGAAGGCGAGCACACCATCCACCGCTTCCAAGTATATTACTCACCAATCTCTAGATAACAAGGTGGACGAAATTAGGGCACGAGTTGCCTTCCAGAGAGTCAGAGATTGTAACATTCTCTGTTTAACGGAAACATGGCTCACTCGGGATATGTTGTCAGAGTCGGTACAGCCACCCGGTTTCTTCATGCACCGCGCCGACAGAAACAAACATCTCTCTGGTAAGAAGAAGGGCGGGGGTGTATGCCTCATGATTAATGACTCATGGTGTAATCACAAAAACATACAGGAACTCAAGTCCTTTTGTTCACCTGACCTAGAATTCCTGACAATCAAATGCAGACCACATTATCTTCCAAGAGGATTCTCTTCGACTATAGTCACAGCCGTGTATATCCTCCCCAAGCAGATACCTCGTCGGCCTTGAAAGAACGGCACTGGACTCTATGTAAACTGGAAACCATACATCCTGAGGTTGCATTTATTGTAGCTGGGGATTTTAACAAAGCTAACCTGAGAACAAGGCTTCTTAAATTCTATCAGCATATCGAATGCGCGACACGAGCTGGTAGCCTTCTGGATCATTGCTACTCTAACTTCCGCGATGCATACAAAGCGCTCTGCCTTCGGCAAATCTGACCACGACTCTTTTGTTGCTCCCAGCCTATAGACAGAAACTAAAACAGAAACGCCCGTGCTCAGGTCTATACAATGCTGGTTTGACCAATCGGATTCAACGCTTCAAGATTGCTTCGATCACGTGGACTGGGATATGTTCCGGATAGGCTCAGAAAATAACATTGATGTATACGCTGACTCGATGAGCGAGTGCAATCGCCATCACAATGCACACTGCCCTATCCCATCTGGACAAGAGGAATACCTATGTAAGAATGTTGTTCATCGACTACAGCTCAGCATTTAACACCATAGTACCCTCCAAACTCGTCATTAAGCTCGAGACCCTAGGTCTCGACCCCGCCCTGTGCAACTGGGTTCTGGACTTTGACGGGCCACCCCCAGGGAGTGAAGGTAGGGAACAGCACCCCGCTGATCCTCAACACTTGGGCCCCACGAGGGTGCGTTCTCTGCCCTCTCCTCTACTCCCTGTTCACCCATGACTACGTGGCCATGCACGCTTCCAACTCAATCATCAAGTTTGCAGACGACACTACAGTGGTAGGCCTGATTACCAACAACGACGAGACGGCCTACAGGGAGGTGAGGGCCCTCGGAGTGTGGTGTCAGGAAAATAACCTCTCACTCAACGTCAACAAAACAAAGGAGATGACCGTGGAATTCAGGAAACAGCAGAGGGAGCACCCCCGCATCCACATCGACGGGACAGTAGTGGAGAAGATGGAAAGTTAAGTTCCTCGGCGTACACATCACAGACAAACTGAAATGGTCCACCCACACAGACAGCGTGGTGAAGAAGTCGCAACAGCGCCTCTTCAACCTCAGGAGGCTGAAGAAATCTGGCTTGTCACCTAAAACTTGCATCTTGCCTATGCCGCATGGCCATCGCTCATCCATATATTTATATGTACATATTATTATTCATCCCTTTACATTTGTGTGTATAAGGTAGATGTTGTGAATTTGTTAGATTACTTGTTAGATATTACTGCATTGTCAGAACTAGAAGTACAAGCATTTCGCTACACTCGCATTAACATCTGCTAACCATGTGTATGTAACCAATAACATTTGATTTGATTCGAAGTGGACAAAAAGTCTGATAGAAAGAAATGGTAAAAAACACAACTAATGTAACATAGTCAAGTACTGTCATCTGAATTGAAGATATGTTGATGATGCATTATAAAGAAATTGACTTTCAGAATTTCTCCGAGGTGAGAAGCAAATTCGGTATGGATGTGGACAGAAACGTTCTGTCCGAATTTGGCACAGTTGCCAACACAATCATTGCAGAAACGGAGAGGAAGGGTATGGCTGTGGAGTTGCTGAATCTCTACAAGACTGCACTTCTTTCACACACGGAGGAGGCTCAAAGTTTTTTTTTTTAATCAATGTTACTGCATGGAAATGTACACTTAACAGAATGGAGCTGTTCTGATTCTATTGATTCTAATCCAGCCTTTTTATTACACACCCTCCAATTTAAGGTCTGAAGATCACTGCAGCCATTTTACTCTTCCCTTACCCCTTCAAAGAATATCCAAGTGGGCTGTACATCACAGACAGGGTATGTATTTCCCAGCAGACAAATAAATAAATGCAAAGTTAGTAGTACTGTGTAAGGTGTACTGTGCTCAGTTGTTACTTTACTGTTTGAAATATGACTTAAGTATTTTTTTTTACATCTTACAGTGTGTAAAGTTCCCATCACCTACCATAAGAATAGGGGGGAATCCTTTTGCGGATGAGAGCCACATCCAACTCTTCCTGGATGTAGAGGTACATCTCCATGGGATTGGGAGTGGCAATGGGGGTCCATTTCCTTTTTAATATTGAGTATGCAGCATCAGTGAAAAGCACTATGCTGTTAATTCTGAAATGTGTTCTGGGAATTGATGGAGGTAAATTCCCAACAAATGATGTACGAATGGCAAACGTTTTGCTGTAGAGAGGGATAAGGGAGACCAGAGATTTCTGTAATATCTGCAAGTGAGATTTGTGACTTTCAAAGTCAATAAAATGAATGTGACTTTACAAGTTTGCCACTCAATGTTATTTGTATTATTATTGTTCATATTATTATTATTAATAATAGAATACTGTAGTAACTTGACAAGGAATGCCCATACGCAATTCAATATTACTTTCCTTTACTTTAAACCTAATAAATAAAAGATGTACAGCCATGTACAAACGGTACAAGCTATACAGCCCACAAATCCTGTGGTAGAGTTGCATTGAACAGGCACAACTCTGGGTGATGACATCATCAAAGCGGAAAAGTCACGGTCAAGGCCAATGCCAAAAATAACCATAAACACATGAATAGTAATCATACTATACTGCAGGTAAGTACAATAACATATTCAATGTAATTATTTGTGTCCACACTATAACAAATATAAGACTATAACAAATACATTGGACATAAAAGGTTCCTACAGGAACCTTAACACCCTAAAATGTTATTTGTGGAACCTTTTTAAAAAGGTTCCTGGAAGCACCTGTAGGAGTTCTGCAGATGTTGCAATCTGAGGAACCCCTAAATGTGCCTCCAGGAACCTTTTCTTTTTACATACTTACATACTACATACTTACATTTTTGCATTTACCTTTCTTTTTTTAAAGACTGTCAAGCTGTCCTCAATTGGGGAACCTCTATCCGGGACAATGGCCTCAGGATTATGGAGCAGTGTGTTTTATAAATGGTTGTTTTGAATATTACAGCATTTAGGATTTAGCAAAACTTCACCATTTAAAGATAAGTAAAAAATTGTCATTAACCAGCTACTGTCTAATTTTGATATCTTCTTTCTTAAAATGTTTCAGATTGATGACCAATAAATGTATGTCCCAGTTCAATATGAAGGAACAGAGGAGCAAATATACCTTTTGTACCACTCGTTTGTGCTCCATTGAATTATGATACAATTACTGTATGCAGATTTAAAATGTAATTGGTAACTATGGAAACAAATAGAAGTGTAATTAACAATGTTTTCAATATCCAACTTTATCCTCTGAAATATAGTAGGTAATAAGCTGTAGTCAGGTGGTCATTACCAGGTTATGATGAGGTCTTAACTATTCCCAGTATATAATATAGCACATATAGGAGGTCACAATTATGACCAACCTTTCATATGGTGGTCAGAAAGATATGTAATATTCTGGTCAGTAATACCCTGACTACACCGTTCGCATCGCGTGCGCGTTGCAAAATAAATTTAGAAGTTATTTAATTATTGTACTCACACTGCTCGCGCCAACGAGTGTCTGCGTTGCCAAGGGCTAAAATAGAAGTCAGCTCTATTTGTGACGCAGATCGCGCTGCAAGTCCTGCCTCTCCCATCTCCTCATTGGTTTATAGAAGCAGATACCCACGTGCCATCTCCTCATTGGTTATGCCCACGTGGGTGATTGAAAGAAACTGAGCTGTCGGTCGTGGTGGTAATACTATGAAAGTTTAGATGCCAATCGCCATATAAGTTCAAAGAAGAAAAAGCCTGGAAGGAGGAGAGATGACTAGAAACAATTCGGTTTACCGTTTTATGTGTGGATTAATTGTTGGAGTAGAGGACTTTGTGCATTTCAGGTAAAATAACAACTCAATGTTTATATCCCAGAACAAATTAGCTAACAACAGCAAGCTAGCTAAATAGGACAAATTAGCTAGCAAGTGCAAGCCTGGTCGGTTGACCTCTAATTTGGACATAAATGATGGACTTTATCAAACAAAACAAACATTTATTGTGGAACTGGGATTCCCGGGAGTGCATTCTGATGAAGATCATCAAAGGTAAGTGAATATTTATAATGCTATTTCTGACTTCTGTTGACTCCACAACATGGCGGGTATCTGTATGGCTTGTTTTGGTCTCTTAGCGCTGTACTCAGATTATTGCATGGTGTGCTTTTTCCATAAAGCTTTTTTGAAATCTGACACAGCGGTTGCATTAAGGAGAAGTTTATCAATAATTCCATGCATAACACTTGTATCTTTTATCAATGTTTATTATGAGTATTTCTGTAATTTGATGTGGCTCTTTGCAAAATCACCAGATGTTTTGGAAGCAAAACATTACTGAACATAACGCGCCAATGTAATCTGAGATTTTTGGATATAAATATGAACTTTATCGAACAAAACATACATGTATTGTGTAACATGAAGTCCTATGAGTGTCATCTGATAAAGATCATCAAAGGTTAGTGATTCATTTTATCTATATTTCTGCTTTTTGTGACTCCTCTCTTTGGCTGGAAAAATGGCTGTGTTTTTCTGTGACTAGGTGCTGACCTAACATAATTGCATGGTATGCTTTCATCGTAAACCCTTTTTGAAATTGGACACTGTGGTGGGATTAACAACAAGTTTATTTTTAAAATGGTGTATAATACTTGTATGTTTGAGGAATTTTAATTATGAGATTTCTGTTGTTTGAATTTGGCACCCTGCACTTTCACTGGCTGTTGTCATATCGATCCCGTTAACGGGATTTCAGCCGTAAGAAGTTAACTTAACATTGCAGCCCTTTGTCACATACAGAATATACTGTACATACATACAGAAGTGACCATGTTAAAAGAGGTGCTGAACTTTGACAACATAACCATCAGCCACTTAAACTGGTACAATATTTCCACTGATTGTTGGCAAAAATGCACAAAATGCAGTAATTTGTTGTTGTTTACCATACTTTCACTGCAATGTAAAATTACAGAAACTTTTTAACAATGTAGTAGCATTTCATGGCATAAAGGACAACATGGTGGAGAGGTATAGGACAGGATGGTTCTTCACAACCATCACACCAGTAAAGAGCTCTTCCTGATATGCAAAGAACCATTTGGTGAAAATGGTTACACAGGGCTGTTACTTGGACAGTATTACCGCCACACCGGCAGTCACAAGTCATGCCCGCAGTCAAATTCCATGTGACCGTTTAGTCACGGTAACTAGGCTTCTCCAAGCTCTGATGCTGCTGATTGTCATTAGTAGCCTACCAAACTTGCTAACTGCCTGGTACTCAGCACTCTATTGTCCCTCTTATCACTCTAGATTTTCAATTACCTTTACGTTGATGTCAATCAAACACTTCTTGAGAGCCCATGAGCTCATGTTCTGGAATATTTCTATAGGCTATGCAATTATGTGAGGATACAGAGTTTTGATGGACTCTATTAAAAATAGGCAGGTCCCATCAGCTTTCTATAGGCTATGCCTACTTCGTTTATTATTCAACTTTCCTAATATTAAGCACATTGCTTGTTTTTACAACAGGAGTATATGAAAATGAACCATCGGAAAAGCATCCTCCATACGCTATTTAAGTGAATTGATGACATGTATTTTTTTCCCCTGCCCCTGTTTCGAGACAGGTGCATGAGAATGGTCCATTATACATAAATCAAAACAAATTTCAAACATATATTATTTAGTATATGTAAAGACAAGATTAAATCAAGAATAGTCTTATGGGTGACAATATTAGCCTATCACTTGTGAATGACATGTTATCACTTGTGAATGATGCCCAGCTTGTGTGCAGCGAGGCAAGAAACATGACTTTGGCGACTTTATCAAATCATAGTTGCACACCTCATGTAGCTTAGCCCATATGCCTATATGTTTTTATAAGGTTTGTATCACAACTAAAGTGTCTAAATAACTTCATAAAATTAAGCACATTAATCTGCTTTACAACCGGTGTAAAGCCTAACTGGCATACATAGGCAGCGCGTTTCAAGTTTGGTGAAGATCATTTTCACCATAGAAATGCACCTTTTATATTAAAGAATCACATGCATAATCATAAAAGTGGTCACTTTTAGAACAGTGTTTTCCCGCTAATTGATTGCATTTTGGAACATTAGCGCTTAGAACCAACTGCCGTGTGTGCATTGCTGCGCATATAATGTGAAGAAATAGCCTAATAGTTTATCGACATTTTAAGCTAAACGTTCTGATCTGTTGCATCAGCCTTATTGCTTTTAAAGGTTTTTGTTGATGCTAGTAGTTGTATTAATTTGGGATCTATTGCATCCCACAACTGTCCCATAATATGTTTGGAATATTTATTTCTCGCACAGAAGGACAAGTTGACCAATATAATAGGTCAAGTTTTGTACTATGGGGGATAGTAGATTGACATAGGCTAGTGCTTTTGCTGTTCATTAGTCCTACTCATCTTGATGGCTGACAAAAAGTAAATGTGGACAGTTCTTCCGACATCTTCAATATGTGTCTCGCAATTTGATAAGGACTTGCGCAGAGCTTGTAAAGAACATCCTCCAACGTGGGCATAATGTAATGTGAACGTCGCAGAGCCCGGTTGAGGTGCTTAGATCAATGCATATCCATAGCTTGTCTGGTTTCTTGACAATAACCATATTACTTATCCAGTCTGTAGGCTCGGTGACAGATATGATATGGCCATCTGCTTCATATTTATCAAGCTGAGTCTTCATAGCTGCTTTCATGGCCACTGGTACATTGTGGGGTGCACACTGGACAGGCTGGATTGCTGCGTCCAACTCAAAGTGGACTTCGCCGGGAACTGACTCGACTGGTGTGTTGAAGACATCAATGGTACTTGCTTAGGAGTGTCTCCCTGCTCAGGGGCCCAGCCTGGACTTTGTCTATAATGTTCAGATAAGCTGGGATGGTGAAGTTAATAAGCCCAAGGCGCTCGCATTTAGAACCTGACAGTACTGGCTGTTGACTACCCTCAACTATTTCAAACTCAAGGGTGTGTTTCTGGCCACCACAAACAGGCCAAAAGAGGTCATGAACTGGCCTGAATACAGTTTCAGCTTGGTGCTACTCTGTGTGGGTTTGTCTCTGGGCGTGAGCCTCCTTTTGTCTTTAAGGCTCATAACGTTACATGTGGCCCCTGAATCTAGCTGGCATTGCTGTGGTTTATTATTAAGTAGCAGAGTGACAAACCACTTTTTTCCCTTTTGTACTCGCTAGCATACACATCATCTGTGCTGTTGTTCCCTTGTTTGTTTCAATGGAGTGCACTTTACCCTCCTTTCTCTTGCTTTTCATGCAGACCCTTGCGAAGTGATTAGCTGTACCACAGGATTTGCATATTTTTCCATAAGCTGGGCAGTGTTCTTTTCCCCATCCATGAGAAATGCCACAATATCGGCACGTATTGGGGTTGTCTACTGCAGAGTTGGCTATAGTATTAGCTCTGACAAAAAAAGGAATTTCTTTACTAATTGCCTGAATGTAGCATTGACATTGTCCATATGTTTGTTGCCTTTCTAGCTCCATGGACCTTATCCTATATCAGTAGGCTCTACTGCACGGCATGTCTCCACTGCCAAGACCAGCGTCAAGTCACGTTCTCTCAGCAAACGTCTGCCCTCATCAGTTATGCCAAGCACTATCTTATCTCTGATCAGTTCATCTCTTAAAGCACCATAGTCAGATGTAGCTGCCTTTTCCCTTAGCCTAGTGACAAAGCTGTCAATTGACTCCCCGTCCTCCTGTTTGCAACAACCGAAAACATAAGGCTCGTAGATAACGTTCTTTGCTGGCTTAAAGTAATGTTCAAGAGCATCAATAATAGCTGTTGCGTTACCTTGCTGAGTTGCTGTTAGGTTCAGGTTGTGTTTGTATACGTGTTGGCATTCAGTTCCCATTATAGTCCTCAAAGTGGCAGCCACTACCTCATCGTCATTTTCCAGAAGTCCCGTGGTTAGTGCATAGTCCTCCCATTCACCTCTAAACGTATCCCAGTTCGTACTCCAATCTCCGCTTAGCTTCATAACCGCGGGAGGGGGAATGTTCGCTGCCATGTCTAACCGGTGCTAACAACACTGAAGCTAGCTAGCAAACTCACTCTAGCTAAGGTCAATTCAGGCAACATTTTACTCATATAAGCATTTTTTTGGGATAACCAGAACAGGTGACTCTAATTTGCGGAAAGCATGGTTAGTTATCCGACTCTGACACCATGTTTGAATGTTAAATGACGAGACAGAGGCATTGATGCGAGTAACCAGTCTTGTTCAGTAGATTGGAAAACATCCGGGTATCTCAAGCACACCGGTAAAAACACTGGAGTTGCAGTAATTAACATTTACCAACAGATGGCATCACTGTGCCATTTTACAGCCATAACATTATTCCTGTTCTGATTTCAGATTTGAATAGCAGAGAAGTAGACTAAGATTTCATACTCTCTAATTTGTGTCTAAATTATTGAGAAGGTGGTGAAAATAGCTGATGTGTCAAAAGTTACATCGTTTACTAATTGTCTCGTTCTTAGAATGTGCTCCCTCAGTAGCCTCCATACCAGTCTTTTTTAGCTAAAATTCCACTCCTTGCCACTCCTGTAATTTGCCCGAAAAGACTGGCCTTTCTTCAACCTTCCAATACGAACATTCTATCATTAATGAGCTCCAGGAGATCATGGGATTTGATCCTGATTCGATAACCCTCATAGCTATCCTCCAGTCACAAAGGTTATGCAAATTTGGGAACTTTTTTTCGTTAACAGATCTTGTTGGTTCGGTTGTTATGAACCGTTTTTTGTTGTTCAGACAATAACCAGTCTGTCAAAAGTTGCTAGCTCATGTCTAAATTCTTAAACTAAATACATACTGCAATTCCAATCACAAAAAGTCTTAGCTTTGATTTTAAGCCTCAAAATACAACAACTTGCCTAGCTAACAGCTAAATGTTTGTTTTTGACTTTGTTATAATTCTAATTCTATTATCGAGGCTCAACATGTTGTCATGGAAAAAATATATATTATTTACAACAACCAATGAGCAACTCCACTGAAAATCAAGCTACATATGGAACATATGAGATTGCCAAAAGACGAGTGAGTCTCTTTGGCAAATGACAGGACTGGAATGTTAGCTAAAAAGACTGGTACCCGTACTACTCCCCCAGTGCTATAATTATTAAGTTCTGAGTGAGTTAATTTAAACAGTGGTAAGTTATCTTAGTAGAATACATTTCTGTTCTGATTTCAGATTTTAATATCAGAGAAATAGACTAAGATTCCATACCGTCTCAGTGTTTGTCTAACTTGTTTGGACAGTGCTCAAAGTAGCTAATTTGTGTCAAAAAGTTTTTAATAATTAATAGAATGTTGGAAGTCTGGGAGTTTTTAATAATGGGACCTCAGAATGTTGAAGAAATCCCATGAAAGCGGATGATGTTTTTTAAGGTCATCACGAAGTTTATAAAGTATAAATGTTATCAAAAAGTTGCATAATAGCAAGTTAATCCAGATCAGTCTCCACGTTGTAAAGTTTGAATGGCGTTTCTAGCTTAAACATTGTAAGAGAAATAGGGTGCTAAATAATAATAGGTCATTATTACAATATTTAAAGTGGGACTTTTGCTTTCAAAGTCCCATTAATTAGAATTCCATGTCTATGCAATAATGCAGGCACACAATACCAACGCATCATCATCCTTCTCAGGTATTCACAGAATTCTCAAAATACGATTTGCTCAGCAATATTAATACTTATAATATATACTTATAATATCAATCTTCTTAAAAAATGCTAAAATTGAGAATTATTTGATATCAGGTGAGAGGAATTCAATAATTTTACAACATTCAACATTATAAAGGCAGAAATGTATTGATAAACTATTTTGACTCTTCTTTAGAGTTGGCCACCCGGCCAAACTGAGCAATTGGGGGAGAATGGCCTTGGTCAGGGAGGTGACCAAGAACCCGATGGTCACTCTGACAGAGCTCTAGAGTTCCTTTGTGGAGATGGGAGAACCTTTCAGAAGGACAACTATCTCAACAGCACTCAACAAATCAGGCCGTTATGGGAGAGTGGCCAGACGGATGCCACACCTCAGTAAAAGGCACATGACAGCCAGCTTGGAGTTTGCCAAAAGGCACCGAAAGACCATGAGAAACAAGATTCTCTGGTCTGATGAAAACAAAATTAAACTCTTTGGCCTGAATGCCAAGCGTCACGTCTGGAGGAAACCTGGCACCATCCCTATGGTGAAGCATGGTGGTGGCAGCATCATGCTGTGGGGATGTTTTTCAGCAGCAGGGACTGGGAGACTAGTTAGATGAACAGAGCAAAGTACAGAGAGATCATTGATGAAAACCTGCTACAAGGCGCTCAGGACCTCAGACTGGGGCGACGGTTCACCTACCAACATGACAACGAACCAAGCACACAGCAAAGACATCGCAGGAGTAGCTTCGGGGCAAGTCTCTGAATATGCTTGTGGCCCAGCCAGAGCCCGAACTTGAACCCGATCGAACATCTCTCGAGAGACCTGAAAATAGCTGTGCAGCAACGCTCCCCATCCAACCTGACAGAGCTTGAGAGGATTTGGAGAGAAAAATGGGAGAAACTCCCCAAATACAGGTGTGCCAAGCTTGTAGCGTCATACCCAAGAAAACTTGAGGTTGTCATTGCTGCAAGAGGTGCTTCAACAAAGTACTGAGTAAAGGGTCTGAATACTTATGGAAATGTCATATTTCATTATTTAAAAAAAATATAAATCAGCAACAAAAATCTAAAAGCCTATTTTTGCTTTGTCATTATGGGGTGTAGATTGATGAGGGGAAAAAACAATTTAATAAATGTTAGTATAAGGCTGTAACCTAACAACGTGGAAAAAGTCAAGGGGTCGGAATACTTTCCGAAGGCACCGTATGTACACTCAGCGGCCAGTTAATTAGGTACACCACCCCGTTCATAAAAATGGTTTGTTCCTACAGACAGTGAGTCATGTGGCCGTGGCTTGCTATATAAACAACTACCTCTTTCCCAACTGTATTTATTTATTTATTTATTTTGCTCCTTTGCACCCCATTATTTCTATCTCTACTTTGCACATTCTTCCACTGCAAATCAACCATTCCAGGGTTTAACTTGGTATATTGTATTTACTTCGCCACCATGGCCTTTTTTTGCCTTCACCTCCCTTATCTCACCTCACTTGCTCACATTGTATATAGACTTATTTTTCTACTGTATTATTGACTGTATGTTTGTTTTACTCCATGTGTAACACTGTGTTGTTGTATGTGTCGAACTGCTTTGCTTTATCTTGGCCAGGTCGCAATTGTAAATGAGAACTTGTTCTCAACTTGCCTACCTGGTTAAATAAAGGTGAAATAAATAAATAAAAATGAAATAAAGCAGGCCGACATCCATCAAGGCATTCAGTTACTGTTCGATTGGGAAAAACGAGTGACCTAAGCGACGTTGAGCGTGGTACGATCATCGTTGCCAGGTCCACCAGTTCCAGTATCTCAGAAACTGCCGTCCTCCTGTGCTTTTCACACACGACATTGTCTAGGGTTTGCCGAAAATGGTCCGACAAACAAAAACCATCCAGTCTGCGGCAGTCCTGTGTGCGAGAACAGCTTGTTAATGAGAGAGGTGGAAGGAGAATGGCAAAAATTGTGCAAGCTAACAGGAGGGCCACAAATAGCACAATTCCACCAGAGAAACCAAACCGTGCCAGGCCGTGCCGGAACGAGCACGAACTAGCCTTTTTGGTTCGACAGCGACATTGTTGTGATCCTCGGTGACTGGTATTTTTTGGAAGGAGGAGGGAGACGCACTGGAGGAGTTAACCAGGAGTTTTGTGCCATCCTTTTCATTTTTGTTTGTGGGCAGCAATGGAGACTGAACAAGAGGAGACAGCTGAAAAGAGACAGAGAATTACACAACATACTGTAAGTTATCATGCAAGGAGAGGATCGCTACAGCCGGTTGAACGAACAGCTTACGCATCGAAAGAAACATTGTTGTCTATCAGTCTTTGTGAATTGTTCAAAACTTATTTGGAATGAGGACAGCTATTACAGTTGCTTACAATAAGGTGCAGTCCTGCAATACGGTATTACTCTTGCAGTATGCTGTGTGTGATAGGCCCCTAGGATGTATGTACAATGCATCTATTTAGCTAGCTAGCTACATAATGTGTAACTGTCTTTGTGATAGATATACATTGTACATACCTAGGCCTACATCATACACACAGCATATTGCAAGCGTTATAGCTAACTGTCCTCATTCAATACTGCAAGAGTCATTTAGCAGCACATTCTTATGAGAAACCCTTCCTGACCTAATCAGATGAAAAGAAAACAACTATATGATCTCCACCTATGCTATGGTAAGTTGATATGTGTCCCATTGACAAATGAACACAATGTTTAATCAAATATTTTCTCTATTTTCTTTCTTTGTGATTTTCTCCCTCCTGTTACAGACACCCAACTCCACCGTCACCATTTGGACAACAAAGTGCCTGCACCAAAAACAGAACTTCTAGCATGACAGACCAAGCCTGGTCCATTAGCTCATTGGTTCTCTCCCTTTTTTGGTTACTAAAACACCTCACACAATTTTACCCTTGGGGATTATTAAAGTACCAAATATATTTTCATTTTACCATTAGACATACATTATGTCCTTATACACTTTATCCCCTGTGAATACCCTACTACGCAATTCTATCTTCCATGTTCGACGAATGTATCCCTAATCGTTATTTCCTACATTTAAAACCAACACAAGGAAGCATGTTTAAGACGTTTATTGCTCCAAAATCTGCAAAATGTACATTATTGTCATTGTTTAACAGTAAGCGATATTCAATTAACAGTAATTGAAAACCAGCTACACAATACTTTTGTTGTAGTACAAATTTAAGTGAACCAAAAAAAGTATTTTACATAAGAACTTAAGAACCAGTTTGGTTTAGTGACATGTCTGCTGCTGGTGTCTGACGTCCTTTTATGGCTTGGCAAACTGTCCAAAAGCTATGAAGCGGTTGTTAAATGAGGCGGTCTGGGCCATTTCAACCACCCTGGCTGTCCTGTCTGCTACCCTGGCTGCTGCCTCATTTTCAAGCATCTGATTGAAGTGCTGATCCTGCTGCTGACACTGGGCCTCAAGTGTTTCCATGAATGAGGCCTCAGCCTCCCTCCTGAAATTCAGATATTCGCTGGTTGTGCTCACAGTGTGTTTTCTCTTCCCTGTCAAAATATATAAGCAGAAGTAATGACATGTACAGTACATGAATGATAAGATACAGATGCCAAAGCATATCTGAGGGCAGCCAGTGTGAGTTAGGGTTGAATGGCGGGAACCAGGTTACCGAGATTTACCGCCCAAAACCACTCCCTTTTCCCGGTATAAATAACTGAGAAACCGGTAAATTATAATCAATTATTTATATGAACAGCATGGCATGAAATGGAACTGTTAAATGATATACAATGTCTAAATCTGGTTTCTCTACGGCCTCTGCATGATTAATCAACGCTCAGGGTGGGGACTTACAGCTCATCTCAGTATGGAGTGTAGTTCACAATGCATAAGGACCTACAGTGTCATCTCATCATGGTAACTTTTTTTCTTGTGACAGGTAGGCCTACATTTTCTGCAGCATTTCCTATGCTACAGTAATATAAAGACCAAATGCTCTCTAATTTACCAATCTCCACCTTGTTTTGTAATTGTAAAGATTTTAATTTGTTTTAGTTGCAGCTGCATAGTTTTATAAACAGCCTAACACTCGAAAAGCATTGCTTTAAATCAGTGCACGCACAATCACTCTCTCGTAGTCTTTCTCTCTCTCCATCACTCCATTCACATCGCATCCAAAAATAGAGAATCCTGTTCTAGATTGATATATAACCCTATACAGTGCATTTGGAAAGTATTCAGACCCCTTGACTTTTTCCACATTTTGTTACATTACAGCCTTATTCTAAAATTGATTAAATTGTTTTTTTTCCCTCATCAATCTACACGCAATACCATATAATGACAAATGTATTAAAAAATGGAACACTGAAATATCACACAATATCACATAACTACTCAGACCCTTTACTTTGTTGTAGCACCTTTGGAAACAGCCTTGAATCTTCTTGGGTATGACGCTACAAGCTTGGCATACCTTTATTTGTGGAGTTACTCCCATTCTTCTCTGCAGATTCTCTCAAGCTCAGGTTGGATGGGGAGCGTCGCTGCACAGCTATTTTCAGGTCTCTCCAAAGATGTTTGATCACGATCAAGTCCAGGCTCTGGCTTGGCTACTCAAGGACATTCAGACTTGTCTTGAAGCCACTCCTGCGTTGTCTTGGCTGTGTGCTTAGGGTTGTTGTCCTGTTGGACGGTGAACCTTCACCCCAGTCTGGTTCCTCTCTAGGTTTCTTCCTAGGTTCCTGCCTTTCTAGAGAGTTTTTCCTAGCCACCGTGCTTCTACATCTGCATTGCTTGCTGTTTGGGGTTTTAGGCTGGGTTTCTGTATAGCACTTTGTGACATCGGCTGATGTAAAAAGGGCTTTATAAATACATGATTGATTGAGATACTGAGTGCTCTGGAGCAGGTTTTCATCAAGGATCTCTCTGTACTTTGCTCCGTTCATATTTGCCTTGATCCTGACTACTCTCCCAGTCCCTGCTGCTGAAAAACATCCCCACAGCATGATGCTGCCACAACCATGCTTCACCGTAGGGATGGTATTGGCCAAGTAATTAGTAGTGCCTGGTTTCCTCCAGACGTGACACTTGGCATTCAGGCCGAAGAGTTCAAACTTGGTTTCATCAGATCAGAGAATCTTGTTTCTCATGGTCTGAGAGTCCTTTAGGTGCCTTTTGGCAAACTCCAAGTGGGCTGTCATGTGCCTTTTACTGACTAGTGGATTCCGTCTGGCCATTCTACCATAAAGGCCTGATTGGTGGAGTGCTGCAGAGATGGATGTCCTTCTGTAAGGTTCTCCCATCTCCACAGAGGAACTCTGGAGCTCTGTCAAAGTGACCATCGGGTTCTTGGTCACCTCCCTGACCAATGCCCTTCTACCCCGATTGCTCAGTTTGGCCGGGCGGCCAGCTCCAGGAAAAGTCTTGGTGGTTCCAAACTTCTTCCATTTAAGAATGATAGAAGCCACTGTGTTCTTGGGGACCTTCAGTTCAGCAGAAAGGTTTCGGTACCCTTCCCCAGATCTGTGCCTCGACACAATCCTGTCTCGGAGCTCTAAAGACAATTCCTTTAACCTCATGGCTTGATTTTTGCTCTGACGTGCACTGTCAACTTATATTGACAGGTGTGTACCTTTCCAAATCATGTCCAATCAATAAAATTTACCACAGGTGGACTCCAATCAAGTTGTAGAAACATCTTAAGGATGATCAATGGAAACAGGATGCACCTGAGCTCAATTTCGAGTCTCATAGCAAAGGGTCTGAATACTTATGTAAATAAAGTATTACAGTAAAAAAAAATCTAAAAACCTGTTGTCGCTTCGTCATTTTGGGGTATTGTGTGTAAATTGATGAGAAAGAAAATAATTTAATAAATTTTTGAATAAGGCTGTAACGTAACAAAATGTGGAGTAAGTGTATGTTGTTTATATAAAAATATTATGAATCTAATACATAAATAAGCAAAAGACTGTAAATGTTACTTTTTGCCCCGGTCACCCCTACAGTAGGCCTTCACACAGAAGTGGTGAGTCACATCAGACTTGCTCTTAGGCTTTTTGTCAGGCCGGTTCCAAGATGAAAGTTTCCTTGGAAGATAGCTCATTGAGTGCTAATAAGATTGGTTTCCTGTGCCTTCCAGGGTTCAGATTAGTTTACCATCGACGTGCTTGTTTGAGAGTGACCATTAGTTAGTGGAGTGGTAACATTGTGTAGATCTGTGGCCTAATGATTGATTAGCTGTTTGAAAATCAGGCCAGAAAAAAACAGATTTGAACGTAATTTGGGGCAAGAAATAGATTTCCGGAGATTTGGTCGTGCAGTCATATTTCGATATGCGAAAATACTAAATAAACGAATAGACAAACAAAGACAAATGCTTCTCCATTATGTCGGCTGGTTCGATTAGGCCTTCCTGTAATTCAGATGTTTTATTACATTTCTTGTCTCACACACAGCTAAATGTTTTGAGGTATGGATTATCATTAGGCAATGGATTGCTCTCACTGTTAGTAAACTCTCTTTCAAATACTTAAACTCCCTAATCTGATGCAAACCAAGACTCCAAGCCTGACACTGGCGTTCTATCACTGTGGCAAAGTCAAAGTCATCCAGTTTTGGTTGATATTTTATTGTTGTTAACAAACTTGAATTCAACTTGAAATAAACCAAACGTTGAGACTTGGGCATTTGTGGTTGAAATCTGGGTTAAAATTGGCCGAAAAATTGTTGGTTTAAAACTATGCAGGTTGATGACTTTTTGAAAATTCAACCAATCATGTAACAGGGGTATGAAGATATGTAGGTAGTAGTAGTACTGTACGTTTAAATAACAATTAAACTATGTTTACTCAACCAATTTTTGCCCAGAGGTAAGCCGCAATGTGACAGGGATGGACCAAACATGGAAACAGAATGTATCATATTTAGCGTACAGTAGCCTTATGTGCATAACTATGAGTAGAAGTCATTCACCTGAAAAATCAAGTGACATTTTCAAGCTGTTGTCACAGTTTATCCCCCGTGTAATGATACAGTTATCAATGTTCCTATAGTCCATCCACTCTGGCAATATAATATCATCATCAATGCCCTGCAGTACTTCCCCTCACATTTTAAATTCAACCCTTGATGGCTACAAGTATTATTGCTACCAAAGTTACACACCACCGGCTGAACCATTGAGAACCACAGCCACTGAATGTCCATGTCAGCTCTGTTTAAAGGCCTACAATCATCTCTGCACAATCACACCACCACTTGCTTTGAACTGTAACTGTATCCATTTGAACCAGTCAGTGGAGACAAGGGCAACATTAATTATACGTATCAGACTGGGCATGGCACTGAGTCAAATGCATTTAGCGTTTCTAATTGGTAAGGAATTGCTCTGTTTGAATTGGCCAGGGCTACCAGAACTAGATCCCCTTCCAGACACACACATGAACACGCACACACACATGCATGCACATACACACACACGTTCGCGCACAGACACACACGGGTAGAAACCTGAGGCTGTACTTCATCTGGCCTTTCAAACTTCACTTGGAGAGCAGACAAGGAAATTATGGTGGACAGAGTGATACTTCAGCCAGTTCAGGGATAAAAAAAAAGTTAGGTTATTTTGAAAAGCCTTTTCATGATTCTATATGGGTACAAAGGATGGGCCATGAAATGACACCATGCTGTGTGCAGACATGCTCAAGAATATGAGCTATTGTAAATTTCTGTTTAACGGTTTTGCCCTGCTATAACTGTACAATTTATTGATGTGCTTACATTTAATAAGTGGAATATTTTAAATCGAATACTTATGTGGATGATTCAGATTCTGTCAATTCTGTACATTAAGAGGTTGTGTTCAGTTTGAGGACGTATTTTTTTCTCCCTGCTCCTTCTTCAGCCGACAGTTGCCTTCCCAACTGATAATGAGCCATAGAAACTACACCTAAACTATATTGAAACTAATTAAACACATGTAATAGATATAGGCAAAATACAAAATTAAATTGACAAGTCTGATGGGTGACAATATTATCAATTGTCAAATTGTGAATGAAGAGACTGCGTTTATACAGGCAGCCCAATTCTGATCATTTTTCCACTAATTCGTCTTTTGACCAATCACATCAGATCTTTTCACATTAGATCTTTTTCAGTGCTGATCTGATTAGTCAAAATAAATATCAGAATTAGGCTGCCTGTGTAAACACAAATCCTCCTACAGAGTGGCATACAGCCCAAACTTTTTGCTTCCTATATACCACCAGAAAGAGCAACATCTAAGGTTTCTAACACACCTGCATTTGTCAAATGAACCTTAAAAAATTTGCTGATAGGCTCTGTTTCAGAATATCGCCTTTTTGTAGAATAATACGGTTCCATGTGTGAGCACTGGCCACACTCAGCAATAGTTTGTTTGGGAAAATATCCTTTGTATTTTATTCTGTTAAAGACATGCTCCGGTACTTTGGCGACTCTGAAAGTATTCTTTAAACCTCCCGCTTTGGGCTGGATGTACCAATGTGTAGTTCATACATGCATAATCTATGAGCAGAATTACTGTTTTACCTCAGCCATGAAATCCCTAGTTTTAAAGCGACTGTTTTCCTGAAGCTGTGCCGTGCCATTTTCCCTACACCCCCCCCCCCCCCCCCCCCACATCTGAGCCAGCCCCCTAGCAATTTGAGTTCTAGCCAATGAGCTTCAGCTACCAAGAGGCCTGTCCAGCGTAGACCAATGAAGTTTTAGGGCCCAACGCTTCAGTGGGCACAGCAGAGAGAGAGAGAAATAGCAATGATGTGGTGCACATATGCACACATCAACAACTGACACCCACGAAGCGTCGTTACCCATCGCTCCACAAAAGCCGCGGCCCTTGCAGAGCAAGGCGCAACACTACTTCTAGGTTTCAGAGCAAGTGACGTAACTGATTGAAACGCTACTAGCGCGTACCCGCTAACTAGCTAGCCATTTCACATCCGTTACACTCACCCCCCTTTCAACCTCCTCCTTTTTCCGCAGCAACCAGTGATCCGGGTCAACAGCATCAATGTAACAGTATAACTTTAAACCGTCCCCTCGCCCCGACACGGGCGCGAACCAGGGACCCTCTGCACACATCAACAACTGACACCCACGAAGCGTCGTTACCCATCGCTCCACAAAAGCCACGGCCCTTGCAGAGCAAGGCGCAACACTACTTCTAGGTTTCAGAGCAAGTGACGTAACTGATTGAAACGCTACTAGCGCGTACCCGCTAACTAGCTAGCCATTTCACATCCGTTACATATACACATTGATTCTTGAGGAATATAACTAGTTCATCTGTCATACCCCATCAGAACCCCAAATATAAGCTTGTTTTAATAAAACAATGCAATTGTAAACAAACACTGTGTTGTTACAAATGGTCTGGTGGCATTGCACTGCTGGAAAAGCAGTTGTACAGTATCATATAACAAATGCAGCCTTGGCCGTACAAAATCCTACATCTTGACCACAAGTAGAGCTGTGGCGATCCTGAAATTTTGTCAGCCAGTTATTGTCATGCAAAAGACGGCCAAAAGACTGCCAGTCTCATGGTAATTGACCGTTAATTAACATAAACACCTTTAGCTTCTCCAGGCCTCCACACATACAAGCTGCATACAAGCCGCTGATGCGCACCTTTGGGACGTCTACATTTAAAAAAAGTCTAATAAATCAATTTAATATACACCATCACAATAAATCCATTATTTATCCATTATTTACAGGTCTAAAGAAACATGATGAGAAGAAAATCTATTTGAAAAGAACAGAATATGAGTTGGCCTACTGTATGTCATCTGGCTATAATCCATGCCATAGACTGTAGGCTTCTTCATTTAGCTGACAAGATATGCTTGTAAGTCCCGTGCCATTATTTTTTATTATATGATTTTATAGTAAGAAGAATATAATTGAATTCAGCTTAATTAAAAAGAAAGGATCATTTTCCCATTCCGGAGCGAGTGCAAATATGAAGTGGCTATGTTGAGCGTAAAAGTGATAATTTGAAACAGGTCCTATATGCTAGATTTAGAGTTATTTGGCAGCTCTAGTTGTCACTAATATGTACAAGTTGTTTCGATTTAGAATGGCCCATTATCAAATGGGAAGGAACAGGGGCAGGGGGGGAAAAAGACGTCATCTATATGAACTCGAATAGCAAATGGAGGCTGCAAAAGCGGAGCAGGAGCATGAGCAGCTGAGAAATAAATATAAGTATGCTTATTTCACTCCACACATCAACCACTGTTTGAGGAGCATGCAGGTGATATTCCGCCCAAACTCTGTATTCCATGAGCTCTCCAGCCCTGTTCCTGCAGCTACCCAGTGCTTAATTTTGGAAACCGAGTGAAATCCGTTCGGGAACAACATCAAAAAACATATTTCACTAAACCAGTGGTTCCCAAACTGTTTATAGTCCCGTACCCCTTCAAACATTCAACCTCCAGTTGCGTACCCCCTTAGCACCAGGGTCAGCACACTCTCAAATGTTGTTTTTTGTCATCATTGTAAGCCTGCCACACACACACTATACGATACATTTATAAAACATAAGAATGAGTGTGAGTTTTTGTCACAACCCGGCTCGTGGGATGTGACAAAGAGCTCTTATAGGACCAGACCACAAATAATAATATAATAATAATCAAAAATGTTGCTCTTTATTTAACCATTTTACATATAAAACCTTATTTGTTAATCGAAAATAGTGAATAGCTCACCACAGGTTAATGAGAAGGGTGTGCTTGAAAGGATGCACATATAACTCTGCAGTGTTGGGTTGTATTGGAGAGAGTCTCAGTATTAAATCATTTTCCACACACAGTTTGCGCCTGTATTTAGTTTTCATGGTAGCCAGGGCCGAGAAACCACTCTCACATAGGTACATGGTTGCAAAGGGCATCAGTGTCTTAACACCGCGATTTACCAAGGCAGGATACTCTGAGTGCAGCCCAATCCAGAAATCTAGCATTGGCTTCTGATTAAATTCAATTTTCACAGAACCGCTTGTTGCAATTTCGATGAGGCTCTCTTGTTCAGATATCAGTAAGTGGACTGGAGGCAGGGCATGAAAGGTATAATGAATCCAGTTGTTTGTGTCATCAGTACAGATACCAACATGAACACCAACCCAATTAATTATGAAAATATATTTTTTTAAATCCCTATTAGGCCTACTAAGCTAGTCAAAATCAAATACAAATTCACTATAATTGTAAGCTAACTGTAAGCCGCCCTGTGAAATCAATGAACCAACAGTCGCCTAGGGCTATACGTTCTCTCCCAGACTCTTGAAAATACATTTTGTAGCGTAGCATAAGGTAACCAGTCCATCCAGTATGCAAAATTATATAGTCCATACTCAATGAGGATTACTCAAATTTGTATAGGCTAGACCAATTAAGTACCAAAGACATCTTAAATCAGTTTTGTTTTGTGTTTTTCTGCCATACATAATATGCCGTAGGCAATGTATTGTATAACGGCACAATCATACTTTTAATTCAGGTTTTAATTAAGCCTATGTATGCTAAGCTCTAATATGCATATGGTTGTTTTGAATTAATCATCACCTTAGAAAGAACTGTCCGTTTCCTTGTGTTAGGCTTTGAAACAACATCCACAATGACCATGTTTTACTCTCAGTTTCAACCTGCTGTTGAACATCTTTTTTTTCTCAAATGGATCATCACAGTGAGGTGAGTTTTAAAAGCACAATACTGTTTTGATGATGTGGGTTTGATGTGATTTTCAATTGCATTTCCATTGATGTCAGAGTGGTTAGAGGAACAATTATAGAGCCCTGAGTACCAGGCCATTGCGACCTGATGGTCGTTAGCATTAGCAAGTTGGGTACTACCAACGTGTGTCCAGAGTGCATAAGAGGAAAGTACCATGACTCAAATGTCACGTGGAATTTTACTGCAGTCAGTGCCAGTTTGGTGGTAACACAGTCACCGCAACAGCCCTAACCACGAGTCACTCGGAATAGCTGTTAGCTGTCACGTGGTTCAATTTTATGGAAGTGCCGTTACATTAGCATTTGTGGCTAATGTTAGCTAGCAGGTTAGATTAGCTAGCAGGTTAGTTTTATATACATAGTAGGTTAGGTTAGTTAGCATGCAGGTTAGGCTAGTTAGCTAGCAGGTTGACTAGCAGGTTAGCTAGTTAACTAACCTAACCTGCTATCCTAAAGCTACAATAATGCCAATTGTGACTTTATATATAGTGGGAACCTGGCTACCTTGATTATTTATCGTAGCCTGTGCAATAAAACATGTGTGTGGGTGTATTATCAGCAGTACAAGTATTAGCAGATGGCAAAGGTAGGCTAGACAAGCATTGGAAAGTCCAGATAAGTCGAACAAATTTGCA